>NC_056743.1:584364851-584402351 GCF_019279795.1 Protopterus annectens | reverse complement strand
CTGGGCAAGTGAATTAGAACACATATCATTTACCCAGTCTGTGGATGGGTAATTAAAGTCACCCATACCAGGGTGTTTGGTTGTATCTTGATTGACTCAAGTAGATCCAAGTAGGCTGAGTGGATGTCCTAATTCATGGAGGGGGACCTATAGCTGGTAATGACCTGAAGTGGGGCCTTACCTGTGGTCAATTGAACCTGAAGTAATACAAGGAAATCATGCTATTTTACCAATCTAGAGGTATATTTATCTTTAATGAATCAAAAACTGGAACTGGAAGTGAAGCAAAAGAACCTCTTCCAAAATTGGTTTTAAATGTTTTAATCCACAGTAAAACACAGTAAGCCACGCAAAAAAATACACAATGAACGCCTTCTCACTCAGCGTTTTCGTTACTACTGGACTTCATCAGATGCTTGCTGTGGTTTGTGGTGGTTGGTTTGCTTCACTTTCACTTCCAGTTCCAGTTTTTGGTTGGTTGGTGATTTGTGGTGGTTGGCAGACACCGGTTTGGCGTATTTTTCTTGGTTCAGTATCTTTAATGAATATTGATGCAACCTCCTTTAGTTCTCATGCCTTCATTTTGTGGTTTGCATGTGTGGAATGAAATGTAACCTGGTACAGCTGGGGTGCTGTCTGCAGCCTTAAACCAGGTCTTAGTAACTGCACAAATATCACCATCTTCCAAGGTGAGGACTGCTTCTAGTGAGTGCAGTTTTTGGTTTAGACTCCTAGTGTTTAGCAGCATAACCTTGAGGTTGTTTTAGAGGGTATTTTTACACTGGGAATTTTGTTCTTGTGACATTGCCTAAAAAAGCATTATAGTGATGGCAAGGGCCTTAGCCAGAAACCAAAATTCCAGGGGTGACAGATGAAGACCATCTCTGGCAAAGCATCAAGGTCTGTCGACCATGTCATCCCAGACCGACAGATACTGGATCCTCTTTGAATGACACCAGAAACTAAGCCAATTGTTGAAGTCAATCATTTTTTGTTTGTATTGAGGTATCATCCTAGGTGAAGGTAAAATGCTTCTTAAGGCTAGGGGCATACCCGCCTGAGACCCATAATCAGAGAGCTCAGTCATATCTCTCTTCATATAGTCCAGTGAGATATGTCTTAAGTCGTTCACGCCAAAATGGAATAGTCATTACGGTGCCTGTTGTTGAGAGACTTGAGTGCATGTGTGATGTGGTGAATCCTAGCACCTGACAGAGAGATGACCGTGACCTTTTCCTTAATGACAGAGATTTCAAGTTACACACATAAGGTTATGGTATAGAAAGGTTAAGATTAGTTTCATAGTTTCATAGTATAGTACTAGGCTATCTGCCCTGGGGCATTTGTAAGCCTAGCCATAGTGATGTGGCTTTTGTCACCCCATGAAATGGTACAAAAAATGTACAGAATAAATTTAGAATACTGTGCCTCTGTCTAGTAGTGACACAATGAAGGTCCCCTTATATAATAGAATTAGTTTACTGTGCCCCTGTCTAGCAGTGACACAGATGTGACCCCTGGGGTAAACTTACGATCTCCCATCCACTCATCAAGAGGGGCTCTGCCTAATACGAACTGGGATCTTGTTCCAAAGCATGGGAAGCCTCTGGGTTATGAATCTATCCCTCCAGCATGTCCTATTCATACTTGTGCCGAGGTTTAAGTCTTTAGCTCTCGTGGTCCTGATGGATTTGGATTTTTTGAGGTGGAGCATGTTCATCAGATCCTGATTGGACATGGCCTTGTACGTCAGGCAGAGATCACCTCTGAGCAGGCGGTATGCTACTGAATAGAGATGAAGTTTCTTTAGTCTGGCAGAATAAGACATATGTTGGAGACCCTTGATCCTCTTGGTGAGGTACTTTTGTGGTCTCTCCAGCTGTTGCAAATGCCGGGTGAGGTACATACCAAATGGGGCATTGTACTAAATCATGGGTCTGATGAGGGAGGAGTATAGGGGTACAATGACATCCTTGGATCTGGATGTGAATCCCTTCATGATGAGGTGTGCAAGGTAGAATGTTTTTCTAACCACTTTGGCAATGTGGGTGTCAAATCAGAGGTCGCTGTCGACTTGGGTCCCTAGGTCTCTGATTACTTTTTCCGTACTCAGTGGGTTGCTATCTATGTGATAATTTGTGGGTACTTTGTTTTTCCCAAAGGGGATGACTATACATTTTTTGGCATTTAGTTTAAGGCCGTGACTCCGGCACCAGTTGTCCATTTCTGTGAGGCCTTTTTGCAGGATGTATGTGTCTGCTGGTGTATTGACCATGGCGCCTAGTTTGCAGTCATCTGCAAACTTTGTCAGCCACAACCCTCCCATGTTTGCTTTAACAGCTGAGAAATAAATGCCGAACAAGAGGGGTCCCAGGACAGATCCCTGTGGGACACCACTTGTGACTGAATTTGAGTCTGACATTGCTCCAGCGATTTTAACTTTATGGGTTCTGTCCTTTAGCCAGTTTGCAACCCATCTAGTGACATAAGGGTTTACGTTTAAGCCGTTGAGCTTATCTATGATGCCTGAGTGGGGTATTGTGTCGAAGGCCTTAGCCAAGCCCAGGTAGGCTGTATGGACTGCTTTGCCCTCATCAATGGCTCTAGTGACTGTTTTGAAAACGTCAACCAGGTTCAAAAGGCAGGATCTGCCCTTTACAAAGCCGAACTGGGTGGGGTCAAGTGTCTGTAGGTCCCCTATGTCTCTGTTTATGAGTTCCATAATGATTCTTTCCATAGCTTTGCAGACCAGGCTGGTTAAGCTTATGGGGCGGTGGTTCCCAGGGTCTGTAGAGGTACCCCCTTTGTGGAGTGGGACCACTGTTGCTGTATGCCAGTGTTCAGGTACATATCCTGAAGTATGGCTAAGGTTAAATAGCATTTTTATGTGTGGGTTTGGCTCCTCTTGGAGTTCACGTAACACGCAACCCGGGATACCGTCAGGTCCCACTGATGCTGTGTTTTAGCTTTGTTTAGGGCGGTGCTCACTTGGACATCTGAGATGACAGGGAGATTACATTCAGCTGGGATAAGTATTTCTTCTTTTGGGGGTGAGGGAGGGGAGAAATTTGCACTGAACCTGTCAGCCAGAATGTTGGCAATATCTGTGGGTTCAGTGTATTTTTTGTTGTTGTGAACTAACTCTGAGCATATCTGAGGGTTTCCACCCAGGTATCTAACATAGCTGAAGAAGGCTTTGTGGTTATCTTTAGTGTCCTTAGCGATTTTTCTCTCAAAGTTGGCCTTGGATGTTTTTATGAGAGAACGTAGTTTTCTGCTAATGTTGATCAGAGATGTCTTCCCTTCATGGGATTTTGCTCTGACGTGCAGTAGCTTCCTTCTTTTCTTATACAATTTGCTAATGGCTGAGGTCCACCAGACAGGATGCTTGCCTTTGGTGGAGAGGGACTTGGATTTATTTGGGATTGCATGATCCATGCATTCTTGGAGATGTCCATAGAAAGCATTTGTGAAGGATTTGGCATTGTGGGATGTGGTATCCACTGGCACAGTGGGCTTAAAGGATACCAGCTCAGTCTTAAGAAGAGTGAAGTCTGCTTTTGAGAAGTTTTTCACTGTGGTCTTTTGTGCTGGGGGTGGAGGTGGGATATGTATATCCAGGGTGATTAGTTTGTGGTCAGATCTCACTAGTGAGGGGTATACTTTCGGTGTGGAGCAGAATGTAAATGAAGGTAGAGTTTATGTTGAGTTTGGGGGGTGGTTTAGCCTGAGGTAATGTATGAGCACAACCAGTTGTTTAGCAGGTGTTTCTTTATTGATGTTTTGAAGACATACAGTGTGTCAACTGTCTTATTTCGGGGGGGGGGGGGTTGGTTCCAGATTTTGCTACCTGGTTGGAGTATAGTGACTCTCCTGCACTATTATTTGATTTTGTGATGGATAGAAAAGCTTTGTTGTTGGATTGTAGGGCTTGATTAGTGGTATAGGGCTGTAGTATTCCTTTTACAGTTGGACATTTTTCTGGAGAGTTATTAGATTATGGCCTGTAATACGTTGCTGGTAGTTGAGGTGGCTTTTAAGTTCTAACCAGTTAAAGCTTTTTGGTGCTATGCAGTGGTATTTTTGAGGATTATTTGTGGCAAATGTTGTTATAGGCTGTCTCTAGTTTATTTTTGATGGTTACAATTTGTAACGATGGGTGAGGCATAGAGTAGGGATAGAAAGAAGTAAGTTTGTGCCGTGTTTTTTCTGGTATTATTAGTGAGGAATTTCCTAGCCCTGTAAAGGGATCCTTGTTTCCAGTCTGTTTTTTTTTTTTTTGATGGCTAGGAATAGGTGCTGGTTGTGTCTGGGATTATCATTGAGTATTACTCCAAGGAGTTTTGCCTGTGTGACATATTCAGTTTTGGTTTTGTTGGCTGCTAAGATGTGGAAAGATTGTTTTTTGATTTGAGTAGTTTTTAGGGGTGAAAAGCATCAGTTGGGGTTTTTATCTAGCCAGGAGTCTATGGGTAGACAGGCCTTTTGGGTGTTTTCTTGTAGGGAGGCTAGTGTTTGGGTTGATCAGGTGAGAGTGACAGGTAAATAGTGTCGGAAGAAATAGCCAGGGAATTGTTATGGCTAGGCTTGTATAGGCCCTAGGGCTGATAGCCTAGTACCAATCTATGAACCTATGAACCTATCTGCATATTGTACCAGGGTAGCTTGTTTAGTTGTGGAGTGTAGACTACTGATAAAGATATTAAAAAGCAGGGATCCTAGAATTGATCCCTGAGGGACACCAACTGTGACTGTGAGGAAATCAGAATAATTTGTTGCCATTTCACAGCTTGTTTCCTATTTGATAAGTAGCTGTGGAACCAGGTTAGTGATGGAGTATTGAGGCATAAAGAGGCTAGTTCCTCAATGAGTTTCTAGTGTGAGAAAGTATCAAATGCTTTGAATAGGTCTAGGAAGATGGTTGAGAATAGGTTACCATTATTTCAGAGATGATTAATTGTGTTTGTAAAGTTTAAAAGAGCAGTAATGTTGCTATGATTAGACTGAAAGCCATGTTGAGTCAAGGAGAGTAGGTTATGTACTGGAGCAACTTGTTGTTGATACATTTTTCTAATATCTTGTATAGGGGTGGGAGGATGGCTACTGGATGGTAGTTGGTTAGGTGAGTAGAATTTCCACCTTTATATGGGGGTATGATGTATAATATTTTCCAGAAGTTGGGGACATGGTTTTCTTTTATGGATCTATTGATAAGTATGGAGATTGTGAATGTTATAGTTTCTGCTGTTATTCTAAGGAACTCTGCTGGTAATTTGCCAGTTGCCAAGGTGGTCTGTTTAATTTTTAATGAGTATTTTTATTGCTGAGGTGGATACACTATCAAGTTTAAAGAGTATTCTATTGTTGTTAGGGGGCTGTGGAATAATGAGTGGTGGGGTGGGAGTTTTGTTTGATTAGTGATAAATAGAATTTAAAAAGTGGGTGTTGAATTGAGTTGCCTTATTACTTGGGTATGTAGAGGTTGTGCTGGATTGGTGGTAGAGGGTTGCTCAGGGCTGAACAGTGACCTTAAGGACTGCCACAACAGTTTAGGGTTATTTTGCTGGGTATTTTGTAGGTTTGTAAAATATTCTTTCTTGTCATTAAGTATTTTTGTGAGATGTCTGGGATATCTGTAATCCTGTAGTGTTTACTCAGCTTTATTTTTGTATATGTTTTTCAAGCCAGGTGTTTGTTAGCCAGGGTGATGGCATGGATTTGACTCTTTTGTTTCTGAGTGGTGCCTGCATATTTACGATGTTTAGGAAGATATGACTAAATGAGTAACTGCATCATCTAGTAGTAATGTTTTTAGGCAGTTCCAGTTGTATTGCTTTAGAGTTGTTAAAATGCATGCAGGGTTGAAAGTCTGCCAATTATGGGCTTGTTTATATATTACTTGCTTCTGAAAGTTTAGCCTCTGATAACGTACATGGGTAGATGGTCATTAATAATATCTGGTAAGGGCCCGGTAGCACTGATGTTGCAGGGTTCATTTGAAAAGATCCACTCTAATGTGGTTTCTTTGCTAGATGTTTTGTGGGTCCTAGTAGTGACATTTAATAGTAGTGGGAATCCAGATAAGTTTAGGTGAGGTGAGGTATGTGTTATTTGTTTCCAGTCAGTGTTTATGTCACATAAGATTATAGTCTCTTTTTATAGCCACTGAAGGACTTCTTCAGTTGTGGCTAGATTGTTTTTAGGGTGAATGTGCAGTCCTGGTAGGCAGTTTAATTTACTGTAATTGAGTTTGAGCTGGGTAATGCGAATTTCAGCATTTTGAAAATTTGGGGTAGTTTGAAGATGCTGGATTACTTCAAGGGAGTTTTAAAAAAAATTGCTACTCTACCTCCTCTTTTTGGTAGTCTATCTGACCTGATTTTGTTATATCTGGGGGGATTATTCCATTACTAGTTATTTCGGCTTTAAATAGGTTTCAGTACCTGTAAGTCTGTTGGGGTTATAGTGTGAGAGGGTTGTGTGGAGATCATGAGTCTTGTTTCATATGCTTTGAAAAATTATGTTTAAGAGAAATAGGTTGTGAACGGAATTGTGGTTTGGGAGATGAGTTGTGTCATTCTGAAGAGGCGTGGTTGGTTCTGGCATATATATTGGTGTTTGGGCCAGGGTTGGGGTGGAAGTTCCCAATTTGGACTAGCTTAATAATGGCATGCAAATATGTATAGAAAATTTATTCTTAATCTGTAACTGTTGTTGTCTTTCAGCTTTTCCCGGATAGGGGTCGCCACAGCGGAACTCCGATCTGCTAATGATTGGCAGTAGATTTTGATGAACACCAAGGTGCCAGTTTGAAGTTCAACCTTCAATGAAGGCATGCCCATTTACACATGTCTTTCGAATGCCCACCCAACTGCAGGGAGGACATGCAGACTTCACACAGAAGGCACTCCCCGCACTCCAGCTGAGAATCGAACGGGAGAACCTCTTGCTGTGAGGCAACAATGCTGCTGCTGCACCACTGCGGTGTTACATTCTTAATCTGTAAATATGTCTGTAATATTTTAATTCATGGTGCTTTTCTTCCTGGGCCTCTGCTGAAAATGGACTTGCATCCAGTCGGACATTCCCGGTCAACAAATGTAAATAAATAATACAATGTGCACATAGGTAGGTAGAGAATGATGATTTACTAAGCTTTAAGTGTTTAAATGTCTATGTGTTCAGTACCGAGTGTGGATATAGTTAAGAGGATATGTTTTAAAAATGTGGTGTGTTAGAGGACTGTTGTGGTTGTAGATTTGTGGGAGACCAACTGGGTGGATGCAAGTGTGATTGTATGATTGTGATGTGTGTGAGAATGGACAGCGGTGTTATGGTGATTGCAAAATAAAGTTTTGCTCTTGAAAGGAATGTAAGACATGTCATGTGCTTCATGATAGTGAGAGTAGTACTTGCTGTAATGTAGGATTGCAAGGTTATTGTATAGTGTATGTTTAGGGTGGTTAGGGTGTATTATTGGATGTTGCAAGAGAATTAGGGTAGAGGTCTTAATAGTGATGGAGGGTGTGTTGCAAGAGGCCGTTATTGGTTAATTGTGAGAGGTGGGCATGCGTTGGGAAGTACAAATAGAGGTTGGGTGGGTGGGAATTGGGGGTAGGGTAGGTGAGCATAGTGGAGCCTGAGCAGAGCTGGGGTAGAACGGAGTAGGGCCCACAGACAGAGTATTGTAGTCTCAAGAGAAGTAATCATTGGAGCTGCACCTAGAAGTAAGGTGAGCTTATTAAGGCAATGTTATAGAAATTAACCTCTATAATATCTGCATATCTTTGTAGAGTGACAATTTTTTATTTGAAAGAAGACATCATTTAAAAGTTTATTATTAGTAAAATAATGAATGTAGTGTTCCAGTTTAATACTGAAGAAAAATAGATAAATGAAGCAAAGGATTTAGGTAAGGTTGTGGGGTAGAAATAATTTACAAGCAGAATACCACACTAAGTACAAAATCAGATAGCAATGGAAATGAGTGGAAAACTAAAAGTAAAGTATAGTGGACAAAGTCAGCTACTGGAAAGCAGTAAACTAGATTTAAGTAATGATAAAATACATGAAATCACAATGGAAATGGAAATAAAGAGCCAAGAAATTCTAAAGTGCAACTACCATAAAAGATGTGACTTTATGCCTCTCATGAGGGGAAGCTTTGTTATTTGCATTATATTTAGAACCACTGGCAAAGAAAATAAGGGACTCAGAAATTCATGAATATAATTGGTATGGTAGTCAAGAAAAGATGGCTGTATTTGCAGATGCTATTATTTTATACCTGACAAAACCAGAAAGAGACATTACATTTTTTGTGGAACATTTTGAGGCAGTGTCAAATCTTTTCGGGATACAAAATTAATGAAGCTAAAACAAAGTCAATAGCAGTAAATTATGTACTCTCATATGAATTGGTTCAGCAATATCCATATTTATGGGGACATGAAAAAATGAAGCATTTAGGAGTATGGATTAAAAATAATTCTGGTGTGGCAGCTAAGGATATGTGGGAAGAGACTAAACAAAAATAATACAAAAACAGAAATTGGAAGCTTTGTTATATGGATATGGATAGTAAGATACAAGCAGTTAAAATGTTTTTAGTCCCATTAGTCTTATACGTAGGTCAGACATATTTTTATCAACCAGAGGAGAAGTTGTAGATATTAATTAATAAAGTGCTGAAGGACTTTTTCTTGGAGGGGAAAATGGCAAGAGTCAAGTGGGCTAAGCTGATTTTGCAGTACAGCAGGGTGGATTGGGATTACCTGATTTGAAGGGGTATTTCAAAGCTACACAGTTAAGGCTCCAATACTTAGCACAGTACATTAAGAAGTTCTGCTTTTATGTGCTCTGAGAGAGATTGATTTCTCAACCAGGCAAGTCGCCTAGTGAAAGATACCATTGCTGCTGCCCTGCATGATTCATCCAGCTCATCATAACCACATTTGAGTGAGTGTTTGGACACGACACATGGAGGCCAACACTAGCCAATTCCTGAATGTCCCACTTGAGACTCTTACCCTGAATCCCCTCTGCCTTGTTTTTTATTTGTTCCTGTACAGACTTAAGGTACTTAAGCATGTGGAACTGGCAGCTGGGCACTCTCATGACCAGGGTAGTAGAACTGTGTGTTTTCTTGCCAAAGCAGTCAAAGATTCCATTTTGTCTGTCATTTAGCAAGGGGTTCTTGGAAGCAAGCCCAGGGTTTCCTTTACTAGACTTCAGAGACACCACAGTTGGGTCTGCCAAAAGATTCTTGTAAAGGTGCCTGTGGGTGACCAGCACCCTCTAGAAGTGGTCTGGTTTCCTTGGAGCAGAGGGTAGGGAGTCAGGGTGGAAGGATATGTTGTGCAACACATTATCCAAGACAACAAGCATTAGAGGGAAGGCCAAAGGTCTGGGTTCTGGCAAGCTCAGAACCCAGACCTTTGGCCTGGGTTCTGACAAGCTCAGAAGCCTTTTATAATTGATCTGGACCTGAGAGAACTCTCTTGACTCCCATCTGAAGAACTCTTTCATTCTTTGTATTATGTCACCAAATGAAAGGTCCTCAGGACATAAAGCTGAAGGCAAGGAGTGTCCAGAATCTGAGTCAAGATATTGGTGTGAGGGCAGGTGCCCTAAATAAGCCAATTCCTCTTCATCAAAGTCATAAGAATCAGAGTCCCTCTGAGGAAGATATCCCTTTTCCTTTTCCTGGAAGTTGTTCTTGCCTTAGGTTCCTTTTCCAAAGCCCTGTCCCCCTTTTAGACAATACGTCCTTCACACATCTCCTGCTTCTACCATAGATCAATCACAGAGGTTTAGAATAAGCCCTCCCTACAGGATGAGTAAGTCCATCCTCTCTGCTGCCATCAAGCACCTCAGCTGCTAATTACTCTGAAGTTGCCTGGGCCGCAATCAGGGCTTTATGTCTTCATACCATCAATGCAGACTATTAACAGTAATGTACATTCTGCTTTATGATGCTAGTCTAATACTGTTATTCTTTCATTAGATTGTCTTTTTTATTCTTAACCTACTTGCAAATAAATACATTTGCGCAATTTATGGTTATATAAATTTTTGAGTAGTTTTTCATCAGCTGCATTTATTGTAATGTGAAGGTCATCACTTAGTTGAGCTAGATATGGAATATTATAAATAGCTTACAAGTAAATGTAGGGTGAAGTACTTGTTGCAGGTTAAACAAAGAGTATAAAAGGACACCGAGAAAGTTTGGAGGCTTTTTTGCTGCTATGTGTCTATATAAGCTAGGATGTCTTTCTTTACAAAACAGGTAGTCATTGACTGAAATGCTCTTTCTCTTAGTGGTGTGGTACAGAGGTTGAGAGTAAACAGAGCTCCCTGCAGTGAAGGTGGAAATACAAAAGAAAAATAGTATTGCTGCAGCTAGAGAATTAAATGGAAAACAAATGGACTTTTTGGTACTAAATCAAGAATGGGAAATACATAGATAATGGAGAGATACCTTTCACTTCTTTACTCAAGAATTCTGGACAAAGCCAAAAATAATAGGTCACAGAGAGACAACATCAGGCGCAGATTTCACATACTGCTCTTACAAACTTAGAAAGCTACTAAAATTACACGTTTTGATTAGTATGCATTTTCTGATTGTCTGTAAGTCAATTTCTCTTATTATGTAATGAGTACAGTCCTCAATAATTTGCCATAAAAGCACAAACTTTATGAGGAACAGACCAAAAATATGAGGGAAAAATCTGGACAGTCTGTGAAATTCTGGACAGTTGAGAGGTATAATGTGGAAGCAGCAGTCATTTGAAGTTAGCAGACTGTTTATTGGTGATTTGTCATATGTGAAGCACCCATGGCCCTGCAAATGGACAAATCGTTTTAGATCCTAAAAAAAACAAAAAAACAAAAAAAAACTAAGCATGATTTTTCGAAATAACCTCATTAAAAAATACAAAAATTGAAACCATAACCCAAACAAAGCTTCTGGCATTCTAATTTTCTAATTAACAATAATGTCAAATCTGACCAACACATATTACAGTCCATTAAAAAAACAAACACCCAAGAAACTCGTCCCCCTCTATAGAACCAAACACCTGACAGATGATGCAAAAAAAACACTAGCATTTAGCTGCCTTCTTCTATCCTTACTGTATGCCTCACCTGTTCTTACAAACCTAAATACTACACTTAAAGCTAAGCTCTCCACCTGTTGCAAAAAAGTAGCCAAATTTGCTGCTAATCTTATGTATGGACTCATCATTGCAGAGCCCTGAAACAACAAAACTGGCTTGAGCTACACAACCTTTTAACTTATTTACAACCTATTAATGCACACAGTGTTAGAAGTACAGGAGAAAAATTCCCAGCATTTAATGATACCCTCCGGGTAGTGGCCTTTCCTTAACCAATAAACTGTTATCACAACAAAGTCTAATAATAACTCAGAAGTTAACTCACATACTCCCATTACATATTTAAACTCTGGAATATCATCCCAACATGTCTAAAACAGGCCATGCTAGTTTACATCTTCAAGCCCTTACTAAAACTACACCTTAACCACACATGATTGTGAACATGCTCCTCACCTGGGTAACTTCATTTGCATGTATCAGTTCAATCTTCCTGTCACTTTGTAGTCTCTATCCCTTTCTATGCACCAAATCTTTCTACCCCTTCACCTTTGTTACCTCCCTATCTTAATCCCTACTTTACATTTCAATTTCTCTTTCAGATCTTCCTCCTTTATGCTTTCCTTCAAATACTCTCCACTCTCTCCTATAATCAGGTTCTATGTTAGTATGTACCTTAGGATTTTTACCCCCTACTAAGCTTGACTCATCAGCTATACAATTCCTCTCTCACTCTTCTAGTTTTAACTATTGTCTAGCTAACGGCTAATATTTTACACTCCTATCTAGCTAATGACTAATGTTTCACACTCCTTACCTCTAGGGTTGCCACCCCTCCGTTTTTTTCCGGACTACCCGGAAATCAGACTGATTCTCCGGTAGTCCAGAAAACACTGTACAAACTCCGGTATTCTGTTTCAAAAAGGAAACAGCCTATTGGAGTTTGTAAATCGGCTGATTTACTATACTTCTTTTACAGAAAAGCATAGTAAATCAGCTGAAAGGTGGCAGCAGGAACGAAAAAAGAGGGCGTTCCCACCGAGTGATGTCATCGCAACATCACAAGATGGGCAGAATGTGGGCAGAAGATGGGTGGGGTGGGCGGGGTTTTACTCAGGTTTTAGACACGAAGTAAGGTGGCAACCCTACTAACCTCAATTTTATTTATTCCTAACATCTATACTGCAACCCTCAGTACCTATCTCTTACAGTAAGAATTAGGTTGTCTATGAATGATTTAGCACCCAGTTTCCCATAAATGTGCAGTGAACTGCTGGAGAGATGCGGCCCCCTTCCATCTGCGCTCTGATCCACTGACAAGCGGCACTCTCCGCCAACTTTGTGCCTAGTTATCTCTGGCCAACTGGAGATCTGTGGCACTGCGATATCATTACATTTAGGCGGGATTCTGACTTAGAGATGTTCAGTCATAATCCCACAGATGGTAGCTTCGCACCATTGGCTCCTCAGCCAAGCACATTCACCAAATGTCTGAACCTGTGGGTCCTCTTGTGCTGAGCAGGATTACTATTGCAACAGCACATCATCAGCAGGGTAAAAGTAAGATGTCTCACGATGGTCTAAACCCAGCTTACGTTCTCTATGAGTGGGTGAACAATCCAGTGCTTGGTGAATTCTGCTTCACAATGATTGGAAGAGCTTGTCACATATATTGCAGATAGATGAGTTGTTGGCATACAAAATGTTTTATACTTGGAATTTAATATCGCGTACAATGTCATCACAGAAGAAATACCTGCTTTATCTTTGCATAGTATTGCTACAGAGCAAGAAGAATTTGTATCTAGATGTCTTAAGAACAATCTGTCTAATGTACCTTTGCAAAAAAAATTATGTCATGAGTATCATAAATTTATCTGGTGAAGATTTTTTCCCTGGGCCTTCCCTGAAAATGGGCTTTGTCCAATTAGACTTTCCAAGTCAACAAAAACAAATAAATAAATCCTATAAAGAGCAGTTATGTCAAATGAACCATGTGTGTGTATGTACATTTGATAACAAGGCAGTAGTACAGAAACTTGTGCAGTTTTCGGGCTTTTCCTGGGAAAAGAAAAAGAGTTAAAGTAAATGAGCAGAAACAAGAAACATTTAAGCAATACACTTGTTACATAGCATACAAACACTGCATTATAAATATGTACAACCACAGAAATTGTAGCAATAATAACAAAAATGATAACATTGTTAACAGTAACAACAGTATATTTTATACTACAGTTAATTCTACACCCTCTACTTCAAGCTATATTATAAAACATCTAACTGTAGTGCTCATTCCATGAAATAGAAGAAGCAATTCACTGAAACTATGGGGCAAGGGAACCTAATGAAGTCTGTTTCAGAATAAGACTGTGAGATTCTATGTGCGCTAATAAAATTACAGACAATCAAGTCAGATTTGCATACTCTGCAAACAGACAGCAATAATTGCTTGAAGCCTGGATAAGTATTGGTAGCCCATAGTCAATCTGTGGGATGAGTAAATGTTTATCTAAAACAGACCATGCTGCAAGAAATGAAAAGTAAAGGATGTTTTTATTCATTTTTTAATATTATTTTTTTTCTGTAGTAAACCAATGAATGTGAAACGGTTTTATTTCACTTACTCAGCACTCAGCTGCTCACTGCTCCTCTGCTCGCAGCTGAGTGCTTATCTTTGTATTCCATTGTGAGACACTGGAATGTGCAGATGGTTTCTGTAAACATATTTTATCCAAGTCTTAAAAAAAAAAAAAAAAAAAAATGGGCATGGGTAGTTGCCAGTGATAAGTGGGATGAGGACCCTGCCTACTCTGACCCACACCAGGGACCCTTGCTAGTGGGAGGAGCATATGTGCACCTATTGGCCAGTGTGTGCCCACCGTAAAGCCCAGCAGCCCTGAGTCAATACGCTACTGGCTGGCTGGTGTCTAGTTGCCCAGCCTAGTTTACCTGGGATAGCTTTGTTGAGTGAAAGCTGGAGGTAAAATCAACCAACCTGCCAAACATGAACTGAGAACTGCCACTCTTAATGTAGGTTCACTGACAGGATGCAGCTTGGAAGTGGATGACATGATGATATGGAGTAAGCTGGACATCCTATGCATCCACGAGATGAGATGGAAGGGCAGTGCAGCAAAGCCACTTTGCTTGGGATCCAGACTCTACTACTCAGGTGGGGGACAGGCTAGAAATGGTGTAGGAATTGTGGTGAGTCAGAGGCTTCAGAAGGCAGTGAGGGATATCATCAGAATTAATGACAGACTTGTGGCAATCAGACTCCAGTGCAATGATAGGACAGTATTCATAATCTCAGCCTATGCCCCATAGCAGGGTTGTGATAGTGAGGAAAAGAATGCATTCAGACAGCGGTTGCAGGACCTAATAGATAAAGCAGGACAACATGAAATGGTGTTGATAATGGGTGACTTGAATGCACATATCGGGACAGACAGAACAGGATATGAGGACTGCCTGGGTCCACATGGGTGGGACAACAGGAATAAAGAAGGCAAAGCCATTCTAGACTTCTGTCTGGAAAATGTCTTGATAGTAGACAACACATGGTTCAAAAAGAGAGACAGTCACAAGATCGCATACAAGAATAGCCAACATGCAACTCAGGTAGACTTCCTTCTAGTAAGGAAAAGGCACTGGGGTAGAATCCATGATTGCAAAGTCATCCCCAGTGAAACAGTCGGCCCACAGCATAAACCACTAGTTGCCATAATCACCTGCAAGCAGTGGTCAGAGAAGGCTCTAAGGTCTGGAAATAAAGTACAACAGTTCAAGGAATTACTCAGGGCTCTAGCACCCCAAGAAGAGGAGGAAATAGGTGGAGTTGAAGAAGAATGGCAGCACCTAAAAACAGCATGTATTAGGACTACAGAAAAGATATGTGGCTGAGCCAGGTATGGAAATAAGGTACATAAGGAAAGCTGGTGGTGGAATGCAGACGTCCAGGAGGTCATCAAAAGAAAGAAGGAGTGCAGGAAGAAGTGGGAGACAGAAAAGACTGACCAGGCTAGGAAGGACTACTGGTTGGCTAACAAAGAAGCTAAGAAAGAAGTTGCAATAGCAAAGAATAGGGCATCAGAGGCACTGTACCAACTTCTGGGAAGTGACTCAGTAAAGGGCACAAAGAAACTATATCAGGTTGCAAGGCAAAGACAGAAAGATAAAGAAAATAGTCAGACACCATTCATAAGGAGTGCCAGTAACAACCTGTTCACCAGTCCACAGGACATCAAAGGCAGATGGAAGGAGTATTTCCAGCAGTTTCTGAATGAAGAAAACCCCACAGAAGCTGTACTGCCCCCCAGAAACAGCCTACAATGAGTTAAGAAGAGAAGTCCACCCTAGAAGAAGTAAGAACAGCACTAAGGAAGATGAAGTCAGGGAAAGCAGCAGGCTCAGATGAAGTCACAGCAGATATGATAAAGATGCTGGGTGAGATAGGGGAGAAATGGCTTTTGAGGGTACTAATAGCAGTGTGGAGAGAAAGGCGTATCCCAGATGACTGGAGAATAAGCATACTATTGCCAGTGTACAAGAACAAAGGGGAAATCCACATCTGTGGGCAGTATAGAGGCATCAAACTCCTATCACACTGCATGAAAGTTCTGGAGAGAGTGATTGATAAATGGATACGCAGCATAGTAGAATGTAAGATGGGAGATGAGCAGTTCAGATTCAGGTCAGGATGGAGCACAATTGACCCGATGTTTGCATTGAGACAGATACTTGAGAAGAAGCTAGAGATGAGGAAAAAGTCCCACTGGGCATTCCTAGACTTGGAGAAAGCATATAACAAGATCCCAAGAAAGCTGATCTGGGCAGTACTGCAGTGGTTTGAAGTCCCAGAAACATTGGTAGAATTAGTGCAGGCTATGTACAAAGACCCAATAACTCAAGTACGAACAGTGTTCGGCCTCACAGAGGGGTTCCCAGTGGGAGTGGATGTGCACCAGGGTTCAGCTCGTAGGTCACTGCTGTTCATACTGGTGATGGACTACATTAGCAAACAGGTTGGAGGGGACAGATCAACAAAGCTGGTGTATGCAGATGATGTGGCAGTGCAGGCAGACTCTGAGCTAGTACTTCAGCAAAGGATAGGAGAATGGAATGCAAATCTGAAGGCACACTGGATGAAACTAAACACAGATAAGATGGTGGTAATGACAGCAAATTGGTGAAATCAGAAGAAGCTGAGAATAGAGATAGAAGGGAAGATAGTGGAACAGGTAAACAGCTTCAAGTATCTGGGAGGGGTAGTTGAAGAGTAGGGTATTCTGAATGAAGAGGTCAAAGCTTGACTCAGAGGGGCTGCAGCCAACTGGCATAGAGTATCAGGTGTAGTCTATGACAGAAGAATGCCAAAGAAGCTGAAACATAAGGTGTACAAGACAGTGGTGCGACCAGTACGACTGTATGGCACAGAAACCTGGGCAGTAAAGGCAGGACAGTTGAAGAATCTAGAGGTGATGGAAATGAAGTGCCTGAGAAAGGTGGTAGGATACACACTGTGGGACAGACAAAGAAATAAGGACATAAGAGCAGAAGCCAAAGTAGCTCCAATTGCAGAAAAGATCAAAGAGAACAGATTACTGTGGTTTGGGGACATGTGTAGAAAAGCAGAAGACAATCTGGCGAGGAAGATTTAGGACAGAAAGGAAGAAGGTAAGAGGAAGAGAGGATGTCCAGCAAAGAGGTGGATGGATTGTGTGAAAGAAGATCTGTGGCAGTCAGGCATGAGTGTTGAAGAAAGCAGGAGTGTGGCACTGAATCGAGAGAGTTGGCGACAGTTAACACGATACCCCGACCCCATGTAGAAAAAATGGGAAAAAGGGAGCTGAAGCTGACGATGATGATGATTTTATCCAGGTCTATGCAATCTGAGAGGAACTGTCTTTATAGAGCAGGGTGTGGGACTTTGCTCCAGTAAAAATCACTTTTTTAATTTACTGTTGATATCTAGTATAGTGCTACTTGTGCAATTGTTTTAAAGTACATGAAATGTGCATTTGGTGATCAAGGTAATACGGTAGCTCCAATGCAATGTAAAGGAGCTGGAAATTGCTTAATATGCTTATGTATTGCAAGGTTTAACTTTTTTTGTTGTCAACTTTTTAGAAGACTACAATATATAAAACAAAATATTTTGTACAGCCAGTGTAGTGTAATGATGCAGAATTAGCACTACCATATTACAATGCATGGTTATCTCTTCTGGTTCCTGGATAGGGTGCTTTCAGTGTAAATTCTGCATGCCTTCCCTATGACCATGTGTCTTTTTGCCAAGGTAACTTATTAAATCAAAGCTTTGAGCATGTCTTGATGTTCTATGTTGCGATTAAGTTCCTACATAATTCAAGGTACTCTGTGTTTTCTAATTTGTTATACCCTAAATGGCCTTCAAAGGCTCTCATGCTGATGTGATTTAGTTTTTGAGCTAAGGCTTGCTTATTCAATAATATACCCTGTGTTACCATAAGATGACATCAAAGACATCAGTAGTCCTGTCTTTCCATCCATTTTCTGTTGGGGTGCAGAGATTTCCTGTTTTCTTTGTTTTTAGTAGGAAGTCAACTTACCTTTTTCAGTGACCCCCTTTGATTTTTATTAGTGGCTATCTTTTAAACACTATTTACGGTTCTTTTAAATTAATGTGTTACTAAGCTGCTACTGTAGTTGCTTTTGGTGAAGCACAGAATGTTAGTTTGAGGCCACATGGAATGAAGTTAGACATCTGACTGACAAGTTATACTTAACCAGACTGTCTTTGTAATGTGTACTCATACGACAGTTAATGGTCTTGTAGCTAAATCATTGTAGCTTGAATTAATGATTAATTACTTTGTTTTCTAAGTTCTGCAAATGTCTTAGATGCAACTATTCCTTACCTATTCTCACATTTGCCCAGCTAAAAACTGCCTGTATCATGTGACCACACTATGATGAATACAGAAAGGAAATCATGCAAAATCATGCAAAATCATGCAAAATCATGCAAAATCTCCCAGAAAGGCAAGTAGTTTAAAGCGACTGCGAAACGAGTCAAAGCATTACACATGTAGAGCAATTATTCTTTTTTGTGCGTGGTGCTTTTGGGGTTGTTTCAAAGGGAAGAAAAACACCGTAATTTGAAAAAATGGACATATGGGTGAACAAATCTTTTTTTAAGTGTCATGAATTTAAGATTGGTATATTTGAGATAGATGTCAGGTTACTGTGGCTTAATCCTCTTGTGATTTGGTGCATTTAGTTTCTTCTTGGTCTTTCTATAAATGTGTTTAAATCATTTTCCCATCTAAAATACACATGTAAGACATAAGAACAGTAGTAAGGAAAATGAAGTCAGAAAAATCATCCAGGTTGATATGAAAAAACTGCAGATATGATCAAGATGGGTGAGTTAGGGGAGAAATGGCTTCGGAGTGTGCTCATAACAGTATGAAGAAATGGACACATCCAAGGTGACTGGAGTGTTACCATATTGGTGCCAGTGTACAAGAAGAAAGGAGGCATTTAAGACTGTGGGCAGTATAGAGGTATCCAACTCCTGTCACTTGGTATCAAAGTGCTGGAGAAGGTGACAGATAAATGGGCACATAGAGTAGTGGAAAGTAAGATGGGAGGTGAGCAATTTGAATTAAGATCAGGATGCAACACAACTGATCCAATGTTTGCAGGCAGATAGTGGAGAAGAAATGAGAGATGATGAAAGAGTCCAACTGGGCATTCCTAGTATTGAAGAAAACATGACAAAGTTCCAAGAAAGCTGATTTGAGCAGTCCTGTGAAGGTTCAAAGCCAAGGAAACTTTGGTGGAATCAGTGTAGACTATGTACAATGACCCGGTATCCCAAGTACAAACAGGGTTCATTCTCACAGAGGGGTTCCTACTGGAAGTCGGGGTGTATCTGAGCCAAATGCACTTCATATTCATGATGGACTACATTACCAAACAGTTTGGAGGTTACTAATAAAAAAACTGTTGCATGCAGATGATAATGTTGCATTACAAGCAGATTCTCAACAGGAACTTCAGCAATTGATAGGGAAATGGAATTCAAAACTCTAGGGACATGGGAAGAAACAGAGAAGACAGCTGTCATGGCAGCAAGTTTAGGGAAATGAGAACAATCTGAAAATTAAGATAGAAGGGAAAAAGTGGAATGGGTTAGCAGCAGGATAACAATGTCAGGTATCTGGGAAGGGTGGTTGAGGAGTAGGAAAGTCTGAATGAGAAGATCAAAGCTAGAATCAGAGGGATTACAATTTGCACCGAGTGTCAGGGGTAGTGTTAGACAACATGCCAAAGAAAATGAAAAGTAAGACATCCAATACAATGGTGCAATGGTCAGTGAAGGCAGAGCAGCACAGGGGGCTAGACATGATGAAGAGGAAGTGCCTGGGATGGGTGGTACTATGCACGTAAAGAAACAATGACATCAGAGTAGAAGCCAAAGCAGCTCCAACTGAAGAGAAGGTCAAGGTGAACAGAGTACTGTGGTTCAGGTACACATACTGGAAAGCAGATAACTTGAAAAAAATGTGGGAGGGGGAGAGAGGAAGAAGGCACAATAAAACTAGGACAACCAGCAAAGAGAAGGACTAATTACATGAAAGAAGACCTGTGACACACAGGCATGACTGTTGAAGATTGGAGAGTGGCACTGAATGGAGAGAGGTGGCAACAATTGACGTGATATCCTGATCCCATGAAGAAAATGGGGAAAAAGGAGTTGGTAATGACGAAACAGTCATGTTTACAAATGTTACAATACATTAAAAGGAGGAATGATGTGGCAAACCAAAAGCTTTACATTCTCCCCCATTCTATCTTGTCTTGCCCTCCTTGAGACTAGAGGGGACCTTTCGAATAGTTTTTTTTGGCTAAGTTTTAAATGGTCTGCAGACTGATTGCCTAGGACTAACTTTTGAAACTCTGAACCTAAAATGTGTTTTTTTATGGTAAACAATACATAAATATTAATTATGGGCTATTCTGCCTTCATTTATTACTGTGAACAGTACAGAATCAGGCTAAAGCAAACGTTTAGTCTTGTACCAGTTTTTCAGATAGAAATAAATTATTTCTGTTCTTAACACTATTCCTACGCATTCATTATGTGAGTTGTTTCTAAAAATAAGTTTAAAGTTACATATTCAGTTTAACTAGAAACATTCTTTAGATTCTCATTTTAATAGAATTTTGCCAAAAATAGCAAAGTTCTGAAAATACATCTGCATTTGCTTTTATCAGCAGTCTCTTTTTTGAAGAATCAGCATTTCTGAAAACATTAACAGTACTTAAGGACAATTAATGGCTGTTTTATGTCTCAAGCCATTCAATTAGAGATTTACCATGGATCCTTTGGTGTGCCACATCTGAACTCTTTACATATCTGGTAGAAGAGTTTTGACTTTACAGGTCAGCATTTGCTTCGTGACTGGGGGCACTGCTATAGGACAGTGGATATATGCTCAACTTTCTTTTTGTACAACAGGAAGAGAATATAAGGAAGAAAGAAAACAGAAAAGACAGTACCGTTTCCTTACCTTTTCTTCTCCACATTTTGTTCCATCATTCACTAATGAAAGGTCTTTTTCCTCACTAAAAGTAGTTTTACAAGTCCCATATGTTGCTATGCGCACAAAGGCTGGAGACGTTCCACCTATACAAAACAGCTTTCCACAGTAGATATCCCTGTTTAATGATACATACAATTAGTAAATTATTCATATATCTTGTTTTAGCTGACAAATAGTACAGACTGTTTCTCTTATACTGTAAGAAAACAGATATTTTTCAATGTAAAAATCATTAATAGTTTACCAGCCTGTAAACACACAGTTGCCTGCCTTTCTGAAATATTAGTCATTTATTAGTGCGTGAAATACCACTTCAGATTAGTACCAGGTATAGATCCTAGAGCAAATCTTTTACAGTGTTTAAAAGGGAATGTTATCACCAGTACAGCAGCCATTATAAATGTTAACGTTGTTCCTAGCCAAGTTTTTGTTCTTGCTCATTACGCTCCAGTTCAAAACTTAAACATATTCACATTTTGATCTTTTTTAATACTACAACCCTGACAATATTAGACTCATAACAACTATCCAGATATTTTGTTTTGCAAATATGTGTATGCACGTG
The DNA here is from genome assembly GCF_019279795.1 of Protopterus annectens. NCBI lineage: Eukaryota > Metazoa > Chordata > Ceratodontiformes > Protopteridae > Protopterus > Protopterus annectens. Next base: position 584,381,067 of record NC_056743.1, on the reverse strand, counting down.
CAATACCATAGTTCTTGTATACAATATTTGCCTATGCTAAGCCTGATGTCTACTTCATAACTACCATAGCACACAAGATTTCATATCACTTAATATAGGTTCACAGGTTATACTAGGCTAGTTATCCTTGTGGGCTATTTTAAGCTGAGCCAATTTCCCTTTCAGAGGTGAGAATCAAACCCTGTACCTTGTGTCTGTGAGGTAAAGACCTTAACCATTGTACCAACCCCAATCCCTATGAATGAATTAATATACTATATCACTGTACTAAAGATACCAAAGCCTGACAAATGAAGCCTGAGATTGTCTGACCTCATGGAATAAAACACAGTAGCGAATCACTATAATAATAAAATTCTGTCTTACTGGACATGCATTTGACCTTATCCTCCATTCCCCATAGCTGTTTTGTTTACCCTTTTCATCTTTCTTGCATTCTCCATGAGCAAATGTTTTCCCATTGGGCTTGATTTTTAGACAGTAGACTTGCACTCACCTCCACCTTTTTATGAATGCATATATGTCAGTAGTAAAGCATGCTTTTATTTAGATAGAGGGTAAATGTACTGATTTTCTTATTTTAGCTGGCTATGTATCCAAACATTATGTTTTTTTGTATCCATGCTTGCAAAAAAATAATGATAAATATACTAGTAATAAATTATGTAAGAAATAGCACATTCAGTTCAGTTATTCATATCACTGCATTATGTTTTACCAGCTTTGTTATCCTAAATTATGTTAAAAAAAGTTATGTATTTACCATAACGTTCCATCTGTGTTGTCTATTTTCACTATTCCTCAACTGATGGGTTCGGATCCGAGACTCGGATCTGATTTAGCCACTTCTACCAGATCATTACATCCAAGAACTCTTAAGCTTCTTCCTTTACCCATAATGCCCTGCCAAGCTAACATACTTCAGATCAAGTTTGCTGCCCCTAAAATAAAGGGACCCCTATTATATAAAATATGAAAGGTAGAAAGGAAAAAGGAAGCTGGAGCTCAAACAAGGAACAGAGGTTCTATTACAGCTCTTAGATCTTTCCAAAAGCAAAGGACGGGGGGGGGGGGCAGGTGGGTGGGAAGTTGAGGAAGAATGAAAATGGATAACACAGATGGAATGTTATGGTGAGTACATAACTTTTTTTTAATCTCATGTTACCCTTTTCATTCATTCCTCAACTGATGGGACAGAGTCTCCAGCTACTGTAACCTTGGGAGGCCCTCATGGAAGAATATTCCAGATCACTGTAGAGCCAAAGGCCGCTCTGTTTCTGGAGATCAAATTTAATTTGTAATGAGCAATAAAGGTGTGACAATTAGTCCAAGTTGTAGCTGCACAAATGTGATCTATGGATACCCTTGACCAAAAGGCTGAAAAACTGTAATAGACCTCATAGAATTAGGTCTAGGGGGTTGGGCAAGGATGAAGCTTTTTTACTATAAACAAAGGAAATACATTCAGTTAATCATTTGGCCAATTCAATTTTGAATACTGGTTTGCCCAATCTGCTAGGAGGAAAGGAAACAAATAACAGGTCAGACTTCCAGACGTCTTGGGTTCTGTGAAGATAAGTGAAGTTATCTATGCACATCCAAAAGTTGGAGCATATACTCTCTCTTATTTAAAAGGTTAGGAAAGAAAACTGGTAGATTAACGACATGGCTTATATTGGACTCATAAGCTACCTTAGTCAAGAAAGATGGATTTGTTTGCAAAGATCCCATGTCCTTGTGAAAAAACAGGTAAGAAAGTTTAGAAGATAGAGCCTGGAGTTCAGATACTCATCTCACTGATGTGACAGCGACCAGAAAAATGGACTTCCAAGACAAAAATTTAAGTTCTACTTTGACTGAAGGTTCAAAGGGAGCTTGTGTCAAGGCCTGACACATGATAGTTAAATCTCAAGGAGAAGTACGATCCTTTAATGGGGGTCTAAGTAAAAATGCTTCCTTGGGGAAGGCTTTACATGGTTTAGAAGAAGCCAAGTGGAAATCAGAAATGGCAGCCAATTGTACTTTAATAGTTGAAAAGCTAGCACCTTCATTGAAAATTGAAGCTAACAATTCAAGGGTAGATGGCACAAGTGCTGAATAAGGATCCAGGTCCCTGTTGAGGGCCCAGAGAACAAATCTCTTCCATTTACTTTTGTAAATCCTTATAGGAGTAGCTTTTTATTAGATAACAAGATATGGTATACTGGGGAGGAGACTCTGGACTGTCTAGCAGTCAATGGAATTTGAGAAACCATGCAGTCAGTTTTTGACCTGTTAAAATTAGATGAGTTATACCTGTCAGGTAACTCAGGAGGTCTGGAGTGGGATCCAGTATCCAGGGCAGATGTAGAAGGTGAGACCAGAGGAAGGGGAACCATATGTGATGAGGCCAGCAGGGTGCAATGAGGATAACTGTACTCTTCAATTTAAATGCTTTCTGTAGAAATTTGGGAATGAGAGGTAATGGCGGGTAAGCATAAAAAAGACCGGAGGGCCAATTGTGGACTAGAGCATCTCTCAGTGACTTCCCCATTGGAGGGATCAGGGCAAAGAACCTGCTACATTTGTGGTTGAAGGGAGTGGTAAATAGATTGCAATATGGCTGGCACCATCAAAGGAAAATCCTCTCCACCACTTAGACATTGAAAGAACACTTGTGAGGCATCAGAATGGACCAGCTTAGTTTGTCCGCAATTATGTTGGATTTCCCTGGAATGTTGGTTGCTATTACAAAGTGACTGGAAGAGATCACCAATTTTCACACTCTCATTGCTTCTTGATAAAGTGGGTAAGATCTGGTTCCTCCCTGTTTGTTGATGTACCAGACCACTGACATATTGTCTGTCTGAATGGTAATTATCCCAGATAGGAGAACTGCTTGAAAGGCCTGCAACACTAGGAGGGCTGCTCTTATCTACAGGACATTGATATGCATTTTGGCCTCTTTGGGGGACCACATACCTTGGACTATTTTCCCAAGTAGTGCCCCCACCCCAACTGGGAGGTGTCCATGATCACCATGGCCATGCACAGAGGAAGAACAAATGGACGACCTTCACAGAGTTGGTTTGAATGAATCCACCAAAGGAGATATCTTTTGCATGCTTGTGTAAGCTTGACTGAAGTGGTTAATGGATATTGAAGAATGGACTACTGGACTTGAAAGTGTCCAACAAAGAATCTGCATGTGTAAACTGGCCAGAGGAACAAGGATGATAGCTGCTGCCATGGATCCCAGAGCTTGCAAGATTAATTGGGCTGGAAGAGAAGAAGTTTATATCACATTTTTGACTTGGAACCTTGTATTTGAGTAGAGGGAAGAGAGGCTATTTGAGTGACTGTGTCCAGACGAGCACATATGAACTCCAGACTCTGCATAGGTGTGAGCTGAGATTTTTTGCAATTGGCTGTGATTCCCAGATGAATGCACAACTGGAGCAATTAGTCCCTTACCTTTGGAGGGCGATGCCTGGTTGGGGCAGTTATGAACCACTCATCTAGATATGGAAACACCTGGAATCCACGCAATCTGAAGTGAGCTGCTGCTACCACTGCCATGAGTTTAGTGAACACCCAGGGAGTTGTGGTGAAACCAAAGGGCAGTGCTCTGAACTGGTAATGACTTGCTCTCAGCCAGAAGCCTAGGTATCTTCTGGAGTGCCTGTGCATTTTGATGTGATAATATGCATCCCGAAGATCTATTGAGCACATCTAATCATCCTTTTGTAGCAGAGGCAAAATGGACTGAACTATGACCATTTGAAACTTTGAATGCTATAGAAACTGATTTAATTTGCTGGGATCCAGCACTGGTGTCCCCTGTCTTTTTGGCACCAAGAAGGATCTTGAGTAAGTTCTGGATCCTCTATGGTATGGGGGGCATCTTGGTTAACTCTTTTTTTCTAGCAGTTTTTTTATTTCTAGAGATGGATCTTCCCTCCAATTGGGTGGAACATCAGGGATTTTCTTCACTTTGGTGGGAGAGGTTAGAGAAAATGGAATAGTATAACCTCTGGATATGATTTTCTGCACCTAGAAATCTTTTGTTATAGGTAGCCAGACTCTCTGATGCAGAGATAAATGACCTCCGACTGCCTCCAGATGGAAACAGGTGGCCATCCTTTCAGCAGCATTGATAGGGCTTATCCAAGAAGCAGTCCCTGAAGCCCTGGTTCTTCGGGTCACTTCTGCAGTGAGGACAGTGTCTTCCATTCAGGTTCCCATTCTGGCCCTGGGAGAACTATTTCCATGTGAATCTTGAAAAGGACTGTGGGATTTTCTAAACCACATCTTTCTACCTCTTTGCTGACTCCTTGAGAAAGGTCTTTGAGGGGTTGAAAAACATACACCCGTGGCAGATAGGGTCTGTACCTCTTGTTCACATCTGGAGAGCATGTCTTTTACTTTGGGACCAAACAGGGAAGATCCATCAAAAGGCACACTGATGAACAAAGACTGAAAAGGCTCCACAAAATCACATAATTGTGCTTAGGCATGTCTCCTGATGGCTATGTCTGAACACACTGCCTGTGAGATATCTTCTGCTGCATGGAAAATCAACCTCATGGATGCATTTGAAATAGACTGGAGGGTGGTCAGTTGCAAGGAGATTCTATTTTCATCCTCAACAGACATAGACTCAGAAAGAGATTTGGTAAGCTCTTTCATCAGATCTCTTTGCAACCTCATAAAATGTTTCTGATAATCTAGTGACCTGACTGCAAAGGTTGCTGAAGCATACACATGCTTTCCAAATCTGTCCAAAGCCCTGGGCACTCTGTTAGGGGGATGGACAGAAGAATTCTATTCTGCCAGTTCCTTCTTAGTGGCTGTAGCCACACCATGGCATTGACTGGGACTCCCTTGCTCCAACGTGCACTGTCCTCGGGGGGGCTAAAATCTTGTTAGGTCATTTTGGCATCAGCTTTACCATATCCAGCCCCTTCCATGCCCAGTGAGAAACAAGGTCTATAAGCTTATCGGCCGGGGTGGGTCACCAAGAAGTAGACGGGCCAGACCCAAAAGCCTTTGGGAACACAGATTCCTCCTGGGAAGTGGTGTCAGAGGACCAACCACCTTTTTGTTTTAGGAGCTCCAGAATGTCTCCAAAGGAGACATCTTCACGTGGTGATCTGGAGGACCCTTCCTGTTTATCATAATCGGTGTCCTCCTTGAGAGATTTCTGGAGGGAATCTAAGTGCCTCCTCTTACAAGTTGTCTTCTGAGGGACTTCCTCAGTGCAGTGCTTCTGGGGAAGTATCAGAAGAGATGCCAATGTTCTGATGGACCAACTGGAGACTAGTTTGGGCTGGCTGTCTCAGTGGGGTGGATGGAAGAGGCTCAGTGCAAAGAACAGATGAGGCAGGGTTGGTGAGGAGGGCACGGATGTCCCTTCTCTAGACAAGGAGAAAGCCCTCTCCACAACCTCAAAGGCAGAATGCCTAGGGGACACAGAAGTTGACAGTAAAGGAGCTGGGATTTCTCAAAACATAGTCTCCTGCAACCCCACCAATACTCCACCTGAGGAGGGAATCAATACTGAGCTATCCAACTCCAAAACACCAAGGGGAAGAGGTGGCTATAAAAGCTTTGGAATCACCTCCAACCTCCTGGACATGGTGCTGACACATCTTCTGAAAGAGTCTTTTGGCTCCAAAAGATTTAGAGCCGGTTGACTCAGGGAAACCATCAGAGTCAAAGAACAGATTACCTTCGGATCCAATGAAGCCATCCCCTAGAGATCTTGGATTTGAGGGCTCCAAAAAAGTGGATCAGATTGGAAGAGGAGATACCAAGGGGAAGTGGACAAGAGACAACTCAGTGATCCAATGGGAGTTGGAGCAGGGAGATCCCCCATCTGAATCTGCATTCTGAGAAACTTCCTCATCATCCTACCCACATCAGCTACTTAAAGGCTTCTGGAATGTCTAAGAGATGTTGTGGTGCATGGAGGTCTTGAGTGCCTTCATGGAGATCCCTCCAGGAAAGGAGAAGAGAGCTGTGAGGAAACTGGCTCTGATAGGAGTTGAAAGGTACAGATAAGAGGTGATCTAGATTTCAAAATGGTCGGATCTCAGATAGATGGGTCTGACTTCTTATGCATTTTTGAATGGGACTCTGGTGAATGAACTGAAGAAGAAGAAGAAGAATGGTTGGGAGACCTATTTTAAGGACTCCTTTTTCTTGGAAGTTGAATCTGACATACCCTTGTCAGACTTTTTGGTAGGAGTTTGAGCCACCAGCAACTGATGAAGTAGAGGAAGAAGGCCTCTTAAGACTAACTTATTCCTCTGATCAGTTAAAGGTCTAGAATTAAAACCAGAGCATATTGAATAAACTGCATCTAAATGAGCAGGGCCTAGACAATACACACATTCCTTGTGGGCATCTGAGTTGGGAAGCTTATGACCACAAGTAACGTACTTTTTGAACCCCATAGGCTTGTTAGCCATGTTGTACAGTAAAACCAGCAATATAGACTAGAAGAGAAAAACAGTTAAACTCTAAGGATAGAAAAGTTTTGTTTTTGGCACAGAAGAAGAAAGCATGAAAGAAGGAAGAAAACTACCATTAATGGGAGATAGAAATACTCAAAAGAGTAACAAAGGAGGAAAAGTAATGAAGGAGGGAGAGTACCAACAATGGTACTTTAAGAGGGTACTGAAAAATGGTAGCTGAAAAAGGGAGCAGAAATTAGCTCAAAAGATTGTGGGAGGGAGGTAGGAGTATAAGAAAACATAAAAGTTAAACACCAAGAGCTAATGCATGAAAAACAGGCTATAGGAACTCCCAAAAACTTGAGGGCAGTGAGATCCGCGTCTGAAGCTGATGGTGGCAAACAAGATTTGGGGTATGTTGGGTTGTTGGGGCATTAAGGGTTAAGGGAGGAGCTCAAGTGTACTAGGATCTGATGATGTGGTAAAAATGGCTGAGATGGATTTGAGTCTCGGATCCGAAACCATCAGTTGAGAAATGAATGAAAAGGACAACATCAGATTTCTTGTTAAACACACTAAGCATTAGCTGTCTACTTCCTGACAGTACAGAATCAAGCTACAGTAATTATAACACATTACATTAAGTCAATTAAAAATAAAAAAATATGTTGTACTTACTTTTGTTTACAGCTGATGAAGGTACCAGCTGGAGACTTCTTACAGTAAGCAAAGTGCCTTCCTAGAGTATTATGCTGAAAACAATCATCTGTTCCCAATACAGCATCTGATAAAGACAAAATGTAGGCACATTTAGACATAAATGAAAATGTTGTATCGTGTTCTAAAGTAAACTGATATGGAACACAAAGCTCATTAACAAAACTGATACACAGAGTTCAGCATATATTTCTCCTGAAGTTATTTCATCTTTTGATTTTGAAGAGCTTTTATAAATAAATGCTATATTATACAGAATTAACTGCTTTGTAATATTTTGCATTTTGGCAAAACAGATGTTTGGCTTCAGACAACATCCACGAGAAAATTCAATGTGAGGAATATTACTATATTGCCTACAGAAAAATCTATCTGATTAATGAAAAATAATAGAGTGTGATTTTATGTTTTAACTTTTACTTTTAAAAAGTTAGAAGTGGTTTTCCTAAACAAGTACACATAATTAGGCAAAGTTTATAAAATTATCAATTTATTCTGTTAGAAACAGCATTTGCTATTCACAGAATCATGAAAAAGATTTGGCAGAACTTTAAACCTATTTGTGGTCAAGGAATATACAGAGCTTTTTTTATTTTATTTTACACATTTGTTGACTGGGTAAGCCCGCTGGACACATGTCCCTTTTCATGTACAACTTAGGAAGTCTCTCCAGTTAAATGACTTGTTGAAAGTCAGAAAGCAGGTAAACGGAAGCAGAAGAAATCAAACCCAATACCCTAGGTATTGGAAGCAGCTGTTTTCTAAAATATTCACTTATGTAGGACAGGGATGACAGGGATGTAGGACTGTGAGACTTGGCACTAAATGTCATGCAGTTTTCTTACAAAGAGTCAAAGGATCACTTTTTATGAAAAAAGTGTCAGAATTTTAATATCTAAATATCAAACAGAGAAGTGTCTGTGTGTGTGTGTGTGTGCGTGCGTGTGCGTGCGTGTGCGTGTGTGTGTGTGCGTGTGTGCGTGTGCGTGTGTGCGTGTGTGTGCGTGTGTGCGTGTGTGCGTGTGCGTGTGTGTGCGTGTGTGCGTGTGTGCGTGTGTGCGTGTGTGTGCGTGTGTGTGTGTGTGTGTGTGTGTGTGTGCGTGCGTGTGCGTGTGTGTGTGTGTGTGTGTGTGTGTGCGTGTGTGTGTGTGTGTGTGTGTGTGTGCGTGTGTGTGTGTGCGTGTGTGTGTGTGTGTGTGTGTGTGTGTGTGTGCGTGCGTGCGTGCGTGTGTGTGTGTGTGTGGGGTGGATCCTGGCCAAGAAACACAGAAGTTTCTTTTAAACACCAAATATAATAGCAAAATCTTAGAAAAGAAGATAACAAGAATCAGAAATCCTCTTGTTAATGGTGACAGAGTTATGGGTCTGCCAGTAAGGAAGGCTACTGTAGAATTCTCTTTCACATATTTTTTTTCTTGCTCCACCTGCCCAAAGGGACCATCAGCTGCCACCAGCTCATCTTCTCATTCACCAGGTCTGCCAGACCCACCATAGCCTCCTTGTGACCAACATGACCCATGTTCAGGGCTGGTGAGAACATTTGGAACACTGGTGGAGAATCACGCTGCTGCTGTTGCCAGGGAGTCTGCTGTAACTCCACACCACCTATGGCAACCCTGCAAACTCTGCATTTCCTGCCTTTGGCTGATTTGTGCAAACTTCCACCTATGGGCAATCTCCAGACCAAGCAGTATGCATGTGACATTCTACCTGTGGGCAATTTGCAGACCAAGCAGTTTGCATGTGAGCTTCCACCTGTGGCCAATCCCCAGACTAAGCGGTATGCATGTGAGCTTCTACCTGTGGGCAATCTCCATACCAAGCAGTATGCACACACACTTCCAGCTGTGGCCAATCCCCAGACCAAGCGGTGTGCATGTGAACCTCAACCTGTGGCCAATCGCTAGACCAAGCAGTATGCATGTGAGCTTCCACTTGTAGGCAATGTCCAGACCAGGCAGTATGCATGTGAGCTTCCACCTATGGGCAATCTCCAGACCAAGCAGTATGCATGTGAACTTTCACCTGTGGCCAATCTCCACACCAAGCAGTATGCATGTGAGCTTCCACCTGTGGGCATTCCCCAGACCAAGCAGTATGCATGTGAACTTCCACCTGTGGGCAATCTCCACACCAAGCAGTATGCACAAAAGCTTCCATCTGTGGGCAATCTCCATACCAAGCAGCATGCATGTGAACTTCCACCTGTGGTCATTCTCCAGACCAAGCAGTATGTATGTGAGCTTTCACCTGTGGCCAATCTCCAGATAAAGCAATACGCATGTGAGCTTCCACCTGTAGACAATCCCCAGACCAAGCAGTATGCATGTGGGCTTCCACCTATGGCCAGTCTCCAGACCAAGCAGTATGCAAGTGAGCTTCTACCTGTGGTCATTCCCCGAACCAAGCAGTATGCAAGTGAGCTTCTACCTGTGGTCATTCCCCAAACCAAGCAGTATGCAAGTGAGCTTCTACCTGTGGTCATTCCCCAGACCAAGCAGTATGCCACTGTAGGATGGAGCTCACCAGGCTCTTAACACTGCTAATACAGCAGGCCTGGGCTGCCTTCTTCCTCCCACCAGGACTGGCGTGCCATCCTCCCAGTTTCGGCACCTCCAGTGCCCTTGCCACTGCTTGAACACAGGTCGCCTGGGGGTACAGAAGGGGCTTTATCACTGTACATCGCAGGTGATTGTTCTTTCCACATAATTATATACAATGAAAAGTACAGTCTTGGTCCAGAAATGCCAAGGAGATAAGGAAGAGAAGAGAGAGGATCCAAGACATAATGGAAGGGTCATGTGACTAGCAGCAAGAATGGAGACAGTAGATTTATGTTACATGTATACATTTTTATTCTACCCCAACACCTCACTACCGCCTTCTGTATTCATTAATGCATGTGTAAATGTTTTGCACTCAGAGGCTATAGAAGGTGGGCATGGCTGTGTGATGTATCTCTAAGCACACAGCTTCAGGGAAGAACTACAGAAAATGGACTGCAAAATGCAGGTTTGTCTCTTCTTCAGGATAAACATTCTTAATTATGAGTCATGATCAGCATATTAAGGGATGTAGAGTCTGAAGATCACAACTTGCTGATGTACAAGTTTACATTTGTTGGATTTTCTGAAGGCTCTTGGCTTGTTCTATCAATCCTGATGAGTGAATGTACAAAGATGATCTCAGAGAATGTATGCTTTCCCTGTCTAATATTTCAGCTATAAATATCACTCTGCTCAGGACTCACTCTTCCACTGTTCTCTAATTGTGCACTAATAATTTAAACAAAAATCTGCCTCAAATGTAGGTAGTGCTCTATCTTGATAACCTAATTTTATGTCATGTTGGTTCACAGATTCTCTGAGGATATTAGAGCATTTCAAATTAAGAACTGTTTTGTATGAAGTATGGGTGAACTTGCTGACTTCAATTTTTTGATACAGAGGTAGAGTTAAAACAAACTAAGACTCATCTTTTTCCTTACAATTTGATTTGTTTCTAAATGAGCTATTGTGGTAGTAATGTCTGCATTTTGTATACCACGTTCATGACTTGAGGGATCACTACTCATGCTCCTTTTATTCTAGGCTTGTTTATGTTTAACGCAACACTTGCACATGCATAATACTTGAAGCTAGACAGCAAGGAAAGGAACAAGAAACTGTGGAAACTCTGATGCAGTCAATGTTGAGGAGAGATAGGCCAGTGAGTTCCCATATGACAGAGCAACGGATGGCACAAGATGAAATTGAAGAGAATGTGCTACAGGAAGATGCTATAGAACTTTCTATAGAATGCCCGCAGGAAATGGTAAACATGGGATGAGCCCTCAGTTTGGAAGAAAATGAGCTAAGAGAAGTGTTGCTTGATTTAATAGACATAGATAGATATACTAAGATCAATGAAAGAAACAGACTGCAGAAGATCAATAAAACCCCAAAAGTCAGAAGTCTGATAAAACAAATGAACACAGTAATTAGGACTGTCCATAGAGATCCAATGTGATACAATAGAAGTAAACAAGATATATTAATATGCAGCTAAATTGCTAAATGAATAACCGATAAAGTTTTACCATAAGAACACAGGGTAGTGAGGGAAAGGAAGGGGAGAAATAGAATACCATCATGGAAATATCGAATAGAGAAAACTATAAGGCAGTTAAGACAAGAAGTGTCACTGTTAGAAGACTATAGAAGAGGGAACAGATCAACAAAAATACTAGGAAAAATAGATGTGATAAAAGCAATCTGCAGTATTAGAACAGACCAGGATCTATCATGCACTATCGCAAATAACTAACTAAAAATTTCAGCACAGGCGGAAAAACGTAGAAGATGCACAGATAAATATAAAGGAAAAGTGCAAAATAAGCAATTTATTGATGACCCAAAAAGTCTTATAGAGAACTGGGAAACAAGGCCAAAGAAATTGAAAGACTGCCAAAAAAGAAGAAATAGATGCATTCTGGAGAAGTATCTATGAATATCCTGTGGAACATAACAAAGATCCTAAATGGATAAAAGAAGTAAAAGAAAGAATAAGTTTAAACATACAGGATATGAAATGGGATGAAGTAACAGCCAGAGAGATTGAAACAAAGTTAAGAAAAGCCTCTAATTGGAAAATACCAGGCCCAGATGCAGTACCTAACTTTTGGTTAAAAGTATTAACATCTTTGCACAAAGACTTAGCCACGAGGAAGAACTATTTATATGTGCACCCCAAACAGACACCAATCTGGCTAGCAACAGGAAAAACAATGCTCCTACTTAAGACTGAACCTGCAAGCTACCCTAAAAATTATAGACCAATAATTTGCCTTTTGACGATATATAAACTATACACGGGAATTGACGCTGACAGAGTTTATAGTCATTTAGAAGAAAACTCAATTATGGCATTAGAACAAAAGGGCAATAAAAGAAAGTCATATGGTGCAAAGGATCATTTGTTGTTAAATAAAGTCATAGTGGTGAACTGTAAAAAAGGGGAAGAATTTAAGTATGGCATGGATTGACTATAAAAAAGCATTTGATATTATCCCACATTCATGGATAAAAGAGTGCTTAAAAATGTATAAGATATACCCTACACTGTTCGACTACATTACAGTGACATGAAACAGTGGCAGACCACTTTGCAATTGAGCCATGATAAAGGACAAATTATTATCCCAGAGATAAAAATTCAAGGGGGGGATATTCCATGGAGACTCTCTGTCACCGTTGCTATTCTGCCTTGCCCTTAACCCATTGAGTGGTTTACTTAACAGCTTAGACCATAGCTATAATTTGACTCCTAAAAAACAACAAAGTCTAATGACTTCTCATCTGCTCTTTGTTGACAATTTAAAACTATATAGCTCATCAGATGAGGAACTGAAAGCACAACTTCAGGTTGTCAAAACTTTTTGGATGATATAAGAATGTCATGATAAATGTGCAGAAGCAACCTTTATAGCAGGAAAACTGCAGCACCAGAAAAAAAAATCAGTTTTGGACAAGAATGTGATATAAAAGAACTTGAGCAAGAGGGAGTGTATAAATACTTGGGAATTGATGAAGGATCAGCAATAAAACATGAACAAATGTGAATAAAACTTAGTAAGGAATACTTTAGAAGACTTAAATTAATCCTGAAAACAGTGTTAACATCTAGGAACACAATCCAAACTATAAACCAGTTTGCTTTTCCTGTCCTAACTTTCAGTTGTGGAGTGATTGATTGGCCCCAAATTGTGTTGGATATATTAGATATTAAAGCAAGAAGGATGCTTCATGTTCACCAAATGATGTATAAAAATCAGTGTATACCAAGCCGGAATGGGTCTCCTTGAAATTGATTACATGTATAGATCTGCAATCATGGGACTCCACACATATCTGCTGACCTCACAAGACCCAAATGTAGTGAAAGTTTTGAAACATGAGGAGAATAAATCTAAGATGACTTCCCTGCTTAGGCTAGCAGAAGCATATCGGTGTCAAGCAGAAATGGAAATCAAACCAGAAGTATATAAAAATCAGGCAGTAACTGAATGTGCCAAAAACAAAAGAAAGAATATAATGGGTAGGACCAGATGAAAAGGCAGGAAATGTGGAAAAAGCATAACTATAGTTGCAAGCATAGAAAACTTCTGGAAGAACCTCATGTTGATCAGGAACAAATGCAGGAATGGTTAAGGAGAGGCAAATTCAAACCAAGAGATGAAAGGTTAATATTGGTGGCCCAAGATAGTGGGCTTATGTTCATGCTGGTTTACAAAGGCCATTAAACATGTGGGAGAAACAGACAAATGTAGGTTTTGTAAAACCGAATTGGAAACAGTTGCACACCTCGTTGCTGGTTGCGACATACTAATGGCAGAAGGACTTTATACTGAAAGGCATAATGATGTGACGAGACTACTGCAGTGGGGATTGTGCAAACATTATGGTACTAAAGTGGCTGAAAAACACTGGAAATATGAGCCAAAAGCATCATAGAAAATGATGAAGTCTACATCACATGGGATCACCCATTACCAACAGTTCAAAAGATAGACTCTAGAAAACCAGATCTAGTAGTCCAGGAAAAGAAGACAAAAGTAGCATTAATCATTGAAATCACCACACCCAGTGACTACAGTGTCTTGCATGCAGAGAAACACAAAGTCATAACATATCAGGATATGCAGGCAGAAATTAGAGCAATTTGGAAGAAAGATGCACAGACAGTTCCAATAGCTGTAGGGGCAATGGGTCTTATAATAAAGAATCAACAATCATATTTAGATATGTTACAAATCCATGTAACCCACTACGAATTGCAGAAGGAGTCATTACTGGGCACATTGCGGATGCTGTGAAGAGCACTTCTGTCTGACTTCAAAGATTGAAATAATACAAATTTCATGAACTTTAATCATACTTTGACTTAGGAATGCGTTCCATTCCTGTCATGGTATTAGAAACCCAAACGATTTGGAGAGATTAAAAAAGGGAGAGAACACAAGCCTATTCAACAGGCATGAGAGTTAGAAGCCCCACTAGCTAGTGATAGGATGGGAGGAGCAGTGAGAGGAAATGGGAAAATGACAGATTGTATGTGTTGGCAGCGTTGCTATAACTGGGGTAGAAAGAATGAGGTGGTTTCCTTGGATACTAGTTGTTAGACATCACGATTAGCAGGTGCTAATGGTGTGGGAGTACTGTACCAACACTGTTTTATGAATGCCAGTTCTATGTTTGGATTCATTGCTTAAGTGCTGAAGCAGTGTGTGACAATTTAATTGTAGCAAGCTGCTTGTTACCTTGTTACTGTTGTAGCAAGTTGCTTTCTTGCTAAAGTTTCAGAAAAGAAGAGTTTTTTATTTTTGGTCTTTAAATTTGAAAATGAACTGCACAGGGATAATCTAGCTACAATTCAAGTTGTAGGATGGTTCGGACCTCGGTGAGGGAAGAACCACAGAAAATGCATAGGAAACCTATCCAGCATGAGGAGTGCACCAGACACTTTAGTGAATGATTAGGTAAGGGGAAAGAATCAGCATGTGGGATTAAGGCAGAGGAGTGGCAGCTGCTGGTGGATATTAGATGGAATAATGGAAGTTATGGACAATGATATGACAGAATAATAGTTCCTTGTGGGGCTATGAAGGCGTGTTTTTATGGTGGAGAATTAGTTTATGTAACAGGACATAGTAGGCAGAGAAGTAAATACAAAACAAGAAAATGTGACTACAAGCAGCCAGTCATTAGAGGAATGGCCAGTACATGATTTGAAATATTGCAGCAGATGTCCTGAAAACAGAATCCATGAAAATAGCTATGCAGAGGTCACAGCTAAAGCTATGTTCAATGTCTGAACCTTAGTAACCTTCATTGAATGTTTCCTACATCACGCACAGCTACTGAAAGGAAATATAAAAATGCTGTTAAGAAGTGACAGAAGTGTCGGTGCAGAGGGCAAAGATATGAGTTATGAGGAGTGGGGGGGAAGTTAAGATGATCAGGAATGATGAGTCCAGCAAGGTTTGGAAATAAATAGGTGCTGAAAAGATCTGCAACTGTGATGCCTTTAAATAAAAGCTGAGGATGATAAAGGAAAAATGCACAGCATGGGAGACAGCGAGCAGCAGAAAATATGGGCAGAAGTCGTTAAACGATAATGAGGTCATCAGAAAGGAAAACAGGAAGAACAAGGGAGTTGGGGTGATAACAGAGAAATGCCAGAAGTCTTGGAAGTTACATGTGCCTGATAGAGGTAGCACTTTTTTAAGAGAGGCATTGATTCTGCTCCAAGTACAGAAATATAAGCTAAAACAGATAATGAATGAAGTAAGGTGTCAATTGGATTTATTATGGTTAGAGAAGACAGAAAAAGATGAGGAAGGGTGACAGTTTATGTTTGAGAAAATGTAGGGTATACAGCAGAAGATGACAAGGAAGAGGAGGCAAAGGGAGGTAAAAAAGCATGGTTGACACTGGCTTTGAAGGTGGTGGCAGGGAGCTGTTTGTTGACTGGCTGTGGTATACAGGCTTATCTGATGAGGAAGATGTGAATGATGATGATGATGATGATGCACCCACAGGCAGAAATAAAAATTTACCTTTTGAGGGGAAAGGTCTACAGTGAGTCCAAGATGAGCTTCCTGAATTTAATTTGGTGAGCTTGAATGGGATAAACACTGAGGGAAAAGTATGGCAGGAATAGGTGAAGGAACTCCCTGGTGATAAAAAAAAAAAATATATATATATATATATATATATATATATATATATATATATATATATATATATATATAAACAATTCAGGTGACAGTAACCTGCCAATGTATATATAATTCAGGTGATAGCAACCTGCCAATGTATATACAATTCAGGTGACAGTAACCTGCCAATTTATATACAATTCAGGTGACAGTAACCTGCCAATGTATATATAATTCAGGTGATAGCAACCTGCCAATGTATATACAATTCAGGTGACAGTAACCTGGCAATGTATATATAATTCAGGTGATAGCAACCTGCCAATGTATATACAATTCAGGTGACAGTAACCTGGCAATGTAT
>NC_056743.1:584342351-584359851 GCF_019279795.1 Protopterus annectens | reverse complement strand
GACTGGATATCTGCCAAGGCTGATGAAGGGATTTTGGTGGATTTAGTGCATATGGATTTCAGCTCTTCAGAAAAGTAAAGCATATGAGTGCGTGACTCAGACTGGTAAGTAGTTAGAGAATTGCTTAGTAGCCAGCAGAAAGAGATTAGCAGTTAAGGGGAAACTGACAAGTGAAATACTAGAGACTAGCAGGGTTCCACAGAGTTTACTGCTGGGGACATGCTAATTCAACACGTTTGTATAAGACATCACAGCAAGGCTACAGAATAAGGCTGTGATATCTGATTATGGGACCAGTGTTGTTACAGTTATTGGGAGAGGAAAACTATCCTTCAGTATGACCCATTAGTCAGACAATTGGTAACTGGCATTCAGATCAAAAATGTTTAAAGTGATACCCACAGGTGAGGAGAATGTTTCTTATATAGCAGGGTCAATACTTGTACAGAAGAAAGAGGAGAAAATAATCTATGCATCAGAATTACTCTCAGAATGGAATCATGTTTTGTAGTATGAAAGGTCATTGGAAAAGTCCAAAAGAATAATGCCTAAATTGTCAGTGGTACTGGTTGAAGATGAGGACATCACATTTCCTTTATACAAGCTCCTGCTGAGTCTCCTTCTAACTAGCATGTTTAGTTTGGCATGTTTGAATGGGCAAAGGAGACTCATAATTACATGTAACACCTCTTTTGGCATGCACCTCACCAAACACATGATACAGCCTGAAAAACCTCAATGCTTCCTCAGTAAGAAAATCAAGGGCCTGAGTTTCGTGTCCCATGCAGAATGCCTCAAAGCTCTATCCCTAGTCTTAGAATCAAACAGATTATGCAAGGTGACCCCTGCCTAGCTTACAGGGCCTCATATGACCCTATCCTGAGATACCTACTACACTTAAACTAGATGGTAACACTATAAATGCCTATAGTAGAATCCTTAGCTTTCACCACTATAGAAACAGAACCTAAGGGTGGGAGAGATGCCTCTCCCAAATAATCTCGCCTAGGTTCCCCCCTCCATTTTAAATAAAGTAATTCCTAAGCCCTTGTCAAACACTACTTAGGTGGATGGAAAGATGGATGAATGGGCAAACCACCAAAACACCCCTGGGCTAGCTTTATTGAAAGGGCTAACTTTTAGTGGGCATCACTTGGCTAGACTTCAAATTTATTTTATTTATTTATTTACTTATTTTACATTTGTTGGCCGGGTTAGTCTGGCTGGGCAGAAAGCCCTTTTTCAGCAGTGACCTGGGGAGAAAAGCTCCATTAGAGTACAACAAGTAACAGTTTAGTGTACAGATTACACATGCAGAAAACTATTTACAATATTTACATTACAGTCAAGATTAAACAGTAGTTTAGCAGCAAGGCTTTACAGAGCATAGTAAAGAAGTAAGCTGTGGAGATGAGTGGAGGTAATACAGAGGGGGTTTAAGAATCAAGAATAGTAGAGAGGGAAGGAGGTTGGAAATAAGAGGCAGTGGGGAAAAAGGGGTTAGAGGAAGGGGCTAGACATAAATAGGGATGTTATACAGGTAGAATTAGATTTGAGATGAGACTGGAGGTTGAGGATAGAAAACATGTGGAACTAGATGAGAGAGAGATATGTAATGTAGAATAGTATGAAGGTTAGAGGAGAGAGAAAGAGGGACAGAGTGGATATTGTTTATGGTGGATGACTGCAGTGGCAGTACCAGTGATTTTTGAGGTGTTCCTTTAAAGCTACTTTGAATAATTTTGGGTTGGTAAGGGACCTTATCTCTTGAGGCAGTTTATTCCAGGACATGGATAGGTGGTAGCTATAAATTTTACATCCAGTTTTAGTTTTGGGTTTGTAGATTTGGAGTAACTTTTGGTTAGAGCTTCTTAGTTATCTGGAGGGACAGTAGTAGGAGATAAGTGGCATGAGTGTTGGACAATATGAAGGCAAGTAAAGGATAGATTGAATAATGGAGAGCTGTGAGAGTAAAAGTTTATAAGGTAGTTCTAACCAGTTCATTAGTTTTAGAGAGATGGAGTGATGGGATTTATAGTTTTGATGTGCTGCAAAGCGAGCAATTTTATTGTAGGTGGTTTCAAGTTTGGTGATAAGGGTAGAGTCAAGATTAGTAAGGATATGGGAGCCATACATAAGACTGGATAGAAGGTATGATTAAGAGAGCGTAATCTTGGTTTCAGAGAAAAGGAATTTTTTAGATCTGTAGAGGAGTCTGAGTTTTTAATTGGTCTTTTTGATACAATTATTGATATGTATATCAAATTTCAATTGATCATCTATGGTAATTCCTAAGTGTTTGGTGCTAGGTTCTACTTGTATGGGGGGGTGTTATTAAGAGATAGAATAGTGAAAGTAGATTTGATATAGGCCAGATGTTTAGGGAGGAAAAGTAGCAGTTTGTTTTTTTTGGATTGAGTATGAGCTGATTGTCAATTAGCCATGTTTTGTTTGAGTTAAAGGCAGTTTGGGTGGCAGAATGGAGTTCAGAGAGGGAGCTGGCTATAGTAGTAATGGTTGAGTCATCAGTGTATTGAACTAATGAAGACTGGGGGTAGGAAGAATTGAGTTTGTTAGTGAAAATATTAAAGAGTAAAGGCCCTAAAATAGAGCTTTGAGGAACACCCATGTTGACTGGTAGAGGTGGTGAGAGTGCAGACTGCCATTTTACAGATTGGGTTTGATTGGAGAGGTAGCTAGAGGAGAGGTAGCTAGAGAACCATGAAACAGCTTCAGGGGAGAAGTTAAGTTATTGTAATTTGTTTAAAAGGAGAGGATGAGAGACAGTATCAAATACCTTGGACATATCCAGAAATAAGCATGAAACTAGCTTGTGGTCATCCCTAACAAGAGAGACTTTGTGGAATGATCCTTCCAGATCAATTTCCTAGTAATAACCTATGGGCTTATAAATGATCTGAGGTTGCAGAATGAAATGGTTCCTGTATGCTAAGGAAAATGGTGACGGATAGGGTAAGGAAAGGCTAAAAGCAGTGAGAAGGTACACACTCGATCAGAAAAAGAACCTGAGATATGATCTGGTTGTAAAGCATTAACAGATTACAGGCTAATGGCACAAAATGGACATGCAAAGGGAAAGACAGACACATGGGTAGCAACTAGACAGGGGAGATTTAAGGCTGACATCAGGAAACACTTCTTTAAGAGGAGGATGCTGTTGCTCCAAATTGGTTGCGGTATTGTTGGAATGTAGCTCTATGGAAAGTACTAAAAATGGCTAGGCTTAAAAAAAGATTTATGGCTGTTAGCTTCCCAATACTGTCTATGATTCTATGAAGTGTCCTGACAGGTGAAAAAGGAATGAGGAAGAAGAAAGGCAAATATGTTCTCATGCTCCACGTCTAGAAAATCCTGAGTCACTGACCTATACTTCTTAAATGTGGAAGAAATCATGATCTTCTGCATCTTACAGGATAAACGACAAGATGGATAAAGAGCTAGGTCACTTAAGTTTCATTTAGTAATATAAAATGAAATATTCCACATTCTTAAAAGGTGATCTTTGACCTTTTTGTTTTAAAGTGTGTGCATGTGTGTGAGGTACAGACATCTCATGGGATGTGATATTCAGGCCACTGAGAAAGTTGGCATTTTTCTGCCTCCTGGTAAGTCTGTGTCTTATTCAACAGGACACCATTTGTTTAATTTAGTTTTAGTTTATGTCACCAGAATTAACTTTGTTTTGCTAAGTGTTAATGTATAGACTTACATATATAAAGTTTCTGGCTACTTCATACTAACATAATTTTTTATATCATCGCAGTATTATTATTATTTATTACCTTCCCCATTACTATTCATTAAGTTTGTTGCCACAAATTTCAAAGTCACACAAGAAAAAAACTCACAATAGTTGATGATACCAGGTGCAAATTTTAGAAGGATTATAATGGTAAATTTGGGAAGAAACATCTTTGGTGGGATTCCCATATTAATAAGCTGTATGACAAAGGAATGAAAATAATAACACGTTGTAAGAAATCGCCATCTGCTTATCACATGAGCAAACTAAAACATGCCGGCAAGGAACTTAAAAAGAGTTCTGTTATGAAGTGTATTATGAGCATTAGCTTGCTACATATACCACAAGAAGCTATAAAACCTGCTGACATAACTGAAAAATTCACTGAGCTTATCCATAATAATATCACAGATCCCAATCCTAAGTATATTTGGAACCTGGGGATGACAGAACTGGACATGAGGGGAGATTTGTCTTGTCCTTATGAACTTTAGACATGTTAAAAATGGAAGGAATTATAGGAGATTTTACCTTTAAATAATTATACAGAGTGAAATCAGTAACATATTGTAATATTAAATCATCCAAAAATAAATACATCATAGAATCATTCTGGTAAAAATCACTGTTGGACACTAAAATGTCCATTCTGTTTATATAATCAGTTTGATCCATTAACACAATCCCTCCCCTTTATCCTTTCAAAGTCCTGATGGACTTATTAGAATCAAGCTCATAAAGACGGTGATTTTCCTGTTTAGATACATCAAACCATTTTTCTTAGTTAAATCAGTACAAATAGTCTGTATCTCAGCCTCACAAACTCTTTCAAATAAAGCAAACATGGGAGTCAGTGGAGGATTTATAGTACATAATACATTGCTCCCAGTCATTCCTAATCCAGAGAAATAAAGTCATAAACTTAATTTTATTACAAACAATTTTAACTCAATTAATAAATCAACCACTTGGGCCTCGGGAATAGGTATTAAGGTGAAACCCTTTTTTAATAGTTTGAAATATAAGGAATTTACCTCTAACAGATTGTAATTGAATATAAAAATACACCTTTTAATAAAACAGAAACAGTTCTTTGAGGTCCAGAAGACCTTAATTCCTTGATCCCTTGCTACAACTCCTTCCTTTCTTGGGTCTCACTATAAGGATAAGGTGTTTGTAATTCCTCACTGAGCAGTATGGTGCTGGACCATTCTCATATTGCACCATGTTAACGATCTGCCCATCCACAATCTTCAACAATCAAGTCAAGGGGAAAATTAAAGAAATATATATATCCAGTTCTGGTAGTTCATTTTCCATGACTAATGGTATATTCTCCAATTTTTTGTAAATATTGTTACTAGTGGGAAGGAGAGAATACAATAAGCTTTACGTTATCATATTCTTTTGTATCTCTTTCTAACTTTTTTGATTTCCACTGATGAACAACATTGTTTTATTTGTCTAGTTTTTTAAAACAGAACTAAAGTCCTTTCTCATAAGTAACTGATTATAAAATTGTTTGAGGAATGTACTTCTATTAACAAGTTTATTTTATTTTATATTTATTTATTTTATTTTACATTTGTTCACCGGGAGAGACCAATGGAGCATAAAACCCTTTTTCAGTGGAGGCCCAGGGAGAAAAGCTGCATTGTTAGTAAACTATTTTGTTAGTAGAAAGAAAATTCTATAATACTATAAAGAAAAAAATAGTAACAGACATTCATAACGGTAAAAAGACTAGAACAGGATAAATTGGTCAAGTGGGAGTCAGTTTTTTCTTTATTTACCATTGTACCATGGCGGAGCTCTTAATCATTTAGTTCATATAAATCAATAACTTCCTAATAAAAAATAAAATGATGCCTGGTTAAATGTTGAATGTTATTTTTTTTTGCTTCATTGTCCCGTGAAGACTCCTTTAAAGCATTAAGGCATTCACAAAAATAATATTTTTCTAATTGCATGCCCCTATATTTAAAAAGATGCTTTTCAAATTCTTGCAACTGCACTGTTATACTACAATGCAACATTGAAGGTGCACAACCAAATGAAAGCTCTTTTTTATTCCAAACTTCCAAATCTGGCACACCCTCCATTTAATTACTCACAAGACATTGCTGTTATTTAGGTGCATTCCATTACCAGAAAATAGTTTCAGGCATTCAGTTGACATAAACTGTTTGCGGGGAAGCAGGCTTTCTATCAAGTGTTGCTTTGTCCTTTAAATTCATTTAAACTTCCTCTGGAGTTGGATACCATTCTGGGACAACTACTGCAATAATACAACTAAATCCACCTGACTATCATTCATTACTTGGTTGGTTAAGGAACCATCACAAATTTTCCAGGGGAAAATGTGCTGGTAGGTTGGATGAACTAATAACTACAACAAAATGGAAACAAGTTTGGCCCACCAGTCAGGCACATAAAAAAACTCCAACCAAAAATGTCAATGCAAAACACATTAAACCACATTGTCCCAGACAGAACTGCTTTAAAATAGATACGTTATTTAACTTTGATCATATAAAGTATTTTAAAGCAGTTCTGCCTGGGAAGACCTTAATCTATACTAATAAATAAACAAGACTCACGGGAGCGATAGGTTCCTTACTCAATGTATTCCCAGCCTTTGGAATAAGTTACCCATACAGGCCAAACAATGTATTACTTTGGTTTACCTTTAAGGTTGGTCTTGATGACTGGATGGTTAGACATAAATTTACATCAGGGTTGTCATGTACAGCTCTGCTCAGTTTGGAAAGTGAGCACTATTAAGTGCTTGAATGGGTGGCAGGAACCTTTGGAAATGGTTAATGGTGTATATGGCTAGGCATCTTATGATTCCCCTGATCACTTGCACAGCATTGGTCCTAGGGGTGTGGTTATGATATGTCTACGTTATTACAAGAGGGAAGGCAGATAGATTAATCTCTGAATATGATTTCTTACTAACAGAACTGCTGGATTATAATAAAAGAAAATGGTTCCTTAGTAGCTGAGCCTTCATCAAAAAGTTTTATAACCCATTAAAAAATGATTCTTACAAAAGTCCTGAAACTTTATATGTTTGCTGGTGTTTTCCTGGTCATTTGCAATTGGATTTATTTTGCTACAAAATACTATAAATGTTTACCTCCAAAAATGAGGTCACTGGTGAAAGCACATATAATTAATAATCATTTTGTTTTTCTTACCTTGTCCCCATATATATTTGCATTGCTGATCTCTCTGGGGGCATGTTCCATTGATACAGTATCCTTTACCATTGCTACAAGGGTAGCCATTGACTCTAAACCTGTCTGGTGGACACACTGCTGACTGACCACTGCAAAACTCAGGAAGGTCACAGTCATGTTTACTGGCCCTGCACTCATCTCCAAATGGTTTAACCTGTCAGAAATAAATAAATAAAACAAATAAGTTTGTATTGCTACTCCGTCATTTTATCCTATGGTATAATTCTTTAATGATAGTTAGCAGGTTTAGTTTGCCATCAAGGTTTAACCTGAATTGCCATTTCATACTAAATCGTACTATTTTGACAGTTGAAAAATACCATTATTTCACTGTTTCTGACATGCTTGTAATTCTGATACCCAGTAATGTCTTCAGGACAAGCTTGTGATGTTTTCTGTGAATTTACCTGTCAAATTAAGCTGGTAATATCCATTGGCTCATGCCAAGAGTGACTTCCACTAGAGAATGTAACTCATAAAGCTAATCAAAGTAAAATATTTTCAATCAGGAATATTCATCTGCAACAAATGTGTCACAGTGCCATCTTCTTCAAAGTTTGACAAGGAAACACAAAGTTGGTTGTACACAAGAAAGCTATAAATATCTCACTTTGTTCGTAAGAACATGATACAAGTCTATCAGAGATAATTGGTTGTATTTGGGTGATTTATTTGCATTTAAAAAAGAGTTACAAGTTATGTTATATTATTTTATGTTTCACTATTTATGGCTCAACCTATTTGAAAATATGAAACATTTTTAATAAAACTTTCTTTGAGTAAAAATAGACTTAAAAGTACATTAAGACTACACGTATTGTAATGGAAGAAATCTGTGCATTCTCAAGAGTTGGAAATAATGACAATGGAAGTAGGCATTTCTGCTTTTTGGGGAAGATGTTGCTGCACAAAACAAGGTAGAGACAATGCAGCAACCTGTCCGAACAGTAATTGCAGGCAGCAAAGGTATTGCTTTACAGTGAGCGAGCCATGACAACCCTAAACCGTTTAAGAAAGCTTCACTTAAGTGAGAACTGGATGATTAGATGGGTATTCACAATATCACCCCTGGCTTGACTGGTCTATACCTCCTTGAAAAAGGAGGCATAGTCTAAGAGTGGGTGCTGAAAAGGTGTAAATGCTTGAAAAACTCACTTGCCTTATATTTCCTATGATCCTTTGAATCTCATACTCATTTCATCCCAGT
This sequence comes from Protopterus annectens, assembly GCF_019279795.1. Taxonomy (NCBI): domain Eukaryota; kingdom Metazoa; phylum Chordata; order Ceratodontiformes; family Protopteridae; genus Protopterus; species Protopterus annectens. Next base: position 584,351,636 of record NC_056743.1, on the reverse strand, counting down.
TTTGAATTTGATATTGCTTGTCATACCTTTGAATGTGAAACTCTGAAGATGTTATGTTAAACAACAGACTGGAGAGACTACATAATTATCCTTTAAATGGTTTATTAAAAAAACAACACACCAAATATCTGACTTTACTTGAGTTTTTCTCTACAAGTAAATATATAGACTTCCTCAGAATACCTTAAATTAGGTCCACTGTCATCATGTGGTTCCTAAGTATGGTGTAATCCATTTTCATTTTTCAAACCAGCAACAACCCTTTGAATTTTTGGTTTTCCTAATCTTATTGCTAATGGTCTCTTGCATTCAGACAAATTACAATTAATCCTTCAATGACTAATATAGAAACTGGTATTTTTTTATCCAATAAACTCTCAATCTCTTGTTTCACCTTTTCATTCTTCCTTTTGGATGTTTTTATCACAATCATAAAATTTATTCTGCATTTCTGTAGTCTGGTCTCTCTAAAATCCCATGTCTTATATAGATCTATGTATAATATGGGTAGGATGATTTCTCACCTCCAATTTAGCATTTACTTTAGAGCTGGTCCCATTCCACTATCAAAGTCTGCCTACCCATCCCAATATGCTCATATTGTTCTGTATTAACACTTCACACCAGCTAACAGAAGCTTCTTGTTTTTATCTGTTTGCAGGAAATTGCCATAGTCTTTGCAAATGTGTGGAAAAATATAAGCAGAGAATACTACAAGGCTATGTCATCTGAAATCACTTCTAAGTGCAATTTCACCTCACTACTTATATATATAAACTCAGTAGTTGTATTGACTATCAATATCAGATCTAGATTTGTATCTGCTAGAATAGTATGTATGTTGAGTGGGTTCCACCATAATATCAGAAACTAAGGTAAGATCTAACACTTCAACACAGACACCCACATATGTGGTATATGAAGACATATAAGCCCACCTCTAACCACTGTAACACTTACTATCCTACTCCAGTCTCCCATACACAAAGCAATTCCTTCCCGAACGGCAATTATATCTTTCCTCATTCCACAACGTTCTTTTTGAGTTGTCGCTGGAAGTAGTAAAACAAAATGCCCAGAGACTGAGAGATTATGTAGTGCGGCAAAGCAGTGATGCTGACCTAATAAAGGTTGCTGCTATATACCAGTTTATACCAATGTCATTAATAAGTACTAACATATTATCTACATTAAAATTTCTTAAATTCAGCAATGATATCTGACCACTGCTAAGCTATTGCACAACTTATGCAATTAAAACAGAGGAAGAGAAATAACCCAAAGTAGCAAAAACAACAATGCAATATAGATATATTTTGCATAGGAAAATAAGTATGAAAAATCTAGATATGTAACCTAAGTGAACTGGAATGACTACCTATATGTACCCCCATACAAAATGGTTGTAAGGTGATAACGGCCCATACAAATACAGTCTATGTATAGATCTCAATACAAAAGATTTGGATATGGATTCTCATGATTACATTCTTCCTGACATCACATTGACTGAGACACAAAGGGGGGGGGGTATTGGGTTGATGATGAATTTGAATGAGGGATAGTGGTAGATATAGAATGTTAGGACTTCTTTTTAGGTTTAGAGCTAGAGATGTAGGAGGTGTTATGCTTTGCTTTGGAAGTATATTTTAGTGAGTAAAAACATGGTTCTGGTTGTATTTGCACATTTTTATTTCATTTGAACTGCAGCATACCCTAACCTTCCCTTAATTAGTCACTACATACAACCTAATCTACAAATCAGATAAATGCCCCAGCATTAACAACATAACTTATCACTATTCTTCCAAAAGAGTCCTCCACTCTTCAGACAAACACCTTCTGCTTGTCACAAAATGTAATAATCTGCAGGTGACTCCAACTACTTCTATGCATCCAAAATCTGGAACTCCATCCCACTCACCCTAAAACAAACTCATAACCTCTTAACCTTTAAACATCTTATGGAAACATTGTCATGTTCATGATATTCGGCAAGATAATACTTCAACTCATTACCCACTAACCCTTATTCTCCAAATACCATACAGTTCCACCCACACAAAATAATGCTTATGGACATGCTTTATTTATTATTTTATTTATTTTTATTTGCAGTTTGTTTTCCAGGATATTCTACTGGGCTACAAGGAGGCCCTTTTCAATGGAGTCCTGGGGAGAAAAGCTCCAGAGAAATACATAGTACAGAAAGAGCACAAATCCATAATATACATTTCAATTAAATGTTAAATACATATTTTGTATAGTACAAACCCATATTGCACAATTCAAATGGATGTTACATAATACAGAAATAAAAGATTTTCATTAGGAAAATTACATCAGGTTAATTCAGTAAGTAGTAGTTTTTTTTTTTTTTTTTTTTTTTTTTTTTTTTTAGGGAATTACAATAAGGCAACAAAGTTTGAAAAGTTAGGAAGAAAGTGTGGTAGGGTTAGGTTGGATGAGAGCAAGAGCATTTCCATTGTGAAGTAAGGTGCGAGTGCAGTGAGGTTTTAAACAAGGAGAGACTGCTGGTGGTGCGGATGGGAGAAGGGAGAGAGTTCCATAGGCGTGCAAGAGGAGGACATCAATTGATTCCCAGCAGGATGTGATGGTTTATGCAATTTAATTAGGTTTTGGGAATTGGATCTTAGAAGTTTATCTGGTTTATGCATTGCAAAGGTATTTGCTAAGGAGGGGCAGAGAGACAGGTTATGAATGAGTTTGTGTGTGCCTGGATGAGCTGGGTATATGTGAAGAAGCTTGGTAATTCTAGGCAACTTAGTTGGTGAAGGGAATTACAGTGGTGAGAAGAAGCTCTATGACCTGCTGCAAATTTGGATATTTTGTTATAACAAGATGAGAATTTTGTTTTGAGGGAAGATTGTAGGCTGGTTAGGATAGATGCACCATATAAAAGGGATGAGATGAGGTATGTATTAGCTAACGTAATCCTGGTGGTGGGAGAGATAAAGCGACTGTGGTGGTAAAGCATACCTAATTTTTTATGGTTTTTTTTTTTTTGATATTTGCTTGTAGATGCTCATCAAATTTTAGTTGATTGTCAATGATAATTCCTAGTAATTTTGTGTCAGGGACTAGTTCTAGGGGGCTATTATTATTGATGGTAATTATGAAGGACTGTTTGTCTAGGGAAGAGGTTTTGGATGCATTGAATAAAAAGAAGTTATGTACTTACCATAACGTTCCATGTGAATTGTTCATCTCGCCTTCATTCTTTACTGATGGGTTCGGAGCTGATCCCTCGGCTCTGAGTCAGCCAGTTGCAAAGCTCGAGGTCTTCAAATAGCTCGAGGCCAAGTCCCTATCCCATGATGCAACTGGAGTTACCTCAGATCTTGTTTGCTGCATATAATAATACAATATGTCATTCTATCACTCCCAAGAAAGGGTAAGAAGGATTGAGCAACCAGGATGGATCCATCATCTCGGTCATCTAACAACCCAGGAGGGGGTTGGAGGGAGGGATGTAAGAATGAAGGTGAGATGAACAACTCACATGGAATGTTATGGTAAGTACATCATTTCTTTATGTGAAGTTGTTCGATCTCGCCGTTCATTCTTTACTGATGGGTAGCGTCCCAAGCATCATCAGTCTCGGAGGGCACACGGGAGTGTATTTCTCAGGACTGTGGATCTAAAGGAGGCCCTGTCCCTGGAGGCCTTGTCAACTTTGTAATGAGTGATAAAGGTATGAGGTTTTAACCAAGTGGCTGCTGCAGGAATGTTATCAATGGGAAGTCTGGCAGAAAAAGCAGATGATGTAGAAACTGCTCTGGTTGAGTGAGCTTTAATCTTATACTGCAAAGGCATATTGGCAGCTGAATAAACAAAGGTGATACAGTCAGATAACCATTTAGACAGAGTTGTTTTAGCTACTGGTCTACCCTTTCTGCAATCTATGAATGAAACAAAAAGCTGGTCTGATTTTCTGAAATCTTTTGTCCTATCCAAATAAAATCTGAGCTGTCTGTGAACATCAAGTTTGTACAGCATGTACTCTAAATTGTCTGAATGGTTGGGGAAAAAAAACTAGCAAATCAATAATTTGGCTGAGATTGGTTTCAGTGCAAACTCTGGGCAAGAATGAGGCATTTATTCTAAGTGAAACTCTGTCAGCATGGAATATCAAATAAGGAGGCTTGATGGATAAAGCTTGAAGCTCTGACACTCTGCAGGCAGAAGTAATAGCTACTAAAAAGATGGTTTTCCATGACAAAAATCTGAGGTCACAAGAGGAAGCTGGTTCAAATGGCAGAAGAATTATGCGGGAAAGCATAAAATTTAGATTCCATGGAGAATAGGGAGATTTCACAGGTGGTCTAATATGAAAGGTCCCTTTGAGAAAGGCTTTGGATAACTTGTGAGACATGATATTCAGTCCTTCAAATCCAAGATGAAAATTAGAGATGGCAGCCATTTGAACACAAACTGTTACTGCTGCAGCTCCCTTGTTAAAAATCATAGTCAAGAACTCTAAAATGGAGGCCATAGGGGCTTGGTAAGGATCAATATTGTTTTTAGAGGCCCATACAGAAATTTTCCATTTGCTAAGATATAGCTTCCTAGTAGAAGATTTATGAGAAGATAAAAGGATTTGTTTTGTCTCACAGGGAGGTTATGGAACCTGGCTATAATGGGAATTGGAGCAGCCAAGCTGTTAGCTTCAGGGACTGCAGAGAGGGATGAAGTTCCCCTGATGAGTGCGTCAGAAGGTCTGGAACTGTGTCCAGAATCCAAGGGTCCTCCAAAAGATGAAGTCAAAGGAAGGGGAACCAAATCTGATGAGGCCAATGAGGGGCTATGAGAATGAAGGTCCTTCCCAGGGTTTTTGCTTTCTGTAGAACCTTAGGTATCAATGGTATTGGTGGAAATACATAGAGGAGACCCAGAGGCCAATCGTGTATGAGTGTGTCCCTTGGGGCTTCTCCCGGAGGGGGAATCAGGTCCAAGTAGCTTCTGCATTTCATATTCATGTGACTAGCAAAGAAGACACAGCAAGGCTGGCCCCACCTGCAGAATATCCTGTCTGCTATTTCTTACTTGAGGGACCACTCATGGGGCAACAAGATTGCCCTGCTCAGCTTGTCTGCTATCATGTTGGATTTCCCCGGGATGTGCATTGCCAACAGAAAGCGCTGGGTGGAAACAGCCCACTGCCATACTCTGAGAGCCTCAGGACAAAGAGGGTAAGACCTGATTCCTCCTTGTTTGTTCAAATACCAGACCACCGACATGTTGTCTGTCTGAATCGCAATCGTACCTTGAGGAAGAGAGTCCTGAAAGTACTGCAATGTCAAAAGTACTGCTCTCATCTCCAGGAAATTGATATGTAGATGTGTCTCTTGATTGGTCCATGTGCCTTGGGCTGTCTTTTCCTGAAAATGCCCTCCCACCCTATCAGGGAAGCGTCCGTGGTCAATGTGGCTGCTGGAGTGGGTAGCACAAATGGGCTTCCTATCGTGACATGAAGTGAGATCAACCACCGTTGAAGATCCTTTTTGCAGGAATTTGTAATCATTATAGAGTGAGACATGTGAAGCTCTTGGTAAAACCATTGAGTGAACAACAGCCATTGAAGTATCTGCATGTGCAAATGAGCTAGTGGTATGGCCAAAATTGCTGCTGCCATCATGCCTAATATTTCAGAACTTCTGATACTGGTGCTCTGTCTTTTGATATCAGACCATTGACATGTTGATGAAGAAGCAAGAATCTTTCTATTGGAAGCCTTAGTGTGGTGGTGGTGGTGTCCAACTCTGCCCCAATAAAAACAATATGCTGCGATGGCGACAAGGCAGATTTTTATGAGTTGATTGTAATGCCCAGTTGATTACAGAGTGACAGAGTGGACTCCCAGGCCTGAATGAGTTGATGCCTGGTGGTGGCGGTAAGGAGCCAATCGTCTAGGTATAGAAAAACTTGGAATCCTAGACACCTCAGGTGAGATGTAACCACTGCTATGCATTTGGTGAACACTCTGGGGGCTGTAGTGAGACCAAAGGGCAGTGCTCGAAACTGATAATGATTGGCTCCTAGCCAGAAGAGCAAATGATCCCTGGATGGCTTGGCCATTTTTATGTGGTAGTAAGCATTCTTGAGATCTATCGAGCACATCCAATTGTCTTCCCCTAAGAAGGGAAGTATAGACTGAGGCGTGACCACCCAGAACTTCTCTTTCTTTACATATTTATTTAGTCTGTTGAGGTCCAATATGGGTCTCCAGTCCCCCGTCTTATTTGGAACCAAAAAGAATCTTGAGTAAGTTCCAGATCCTGTTTGGTCTGCTGGGACTGGTTGGATGACTTTTTTGTTAGCAACATTTGGACCTCTATTGTTGCCTGTTCCCTGTAACTGGGTGGAACATCCAGGATTTTTCTTATGGGTGGAGGGGGGTGTGGCGAATGGGATGAAGTATCCTCTGGATATGATACTTTGTACCAGCTGTTTTTTGTTATTTTGAGCCCATGTGTGTCCTGAAAGGCTCCTTGGGCTTTTTGGAACCACATTTTTCCTTCCCTTTGACCCTTAGGGTAGGGTCGGGTAGGGGTGGAAAAATGGACCCCAATGGCAGATAGAGTCTTTCCGTCCTGTTCAAACCTGGTTAAGGTTTCCTTCACTGTAGGCCCAAAAAGGGATGAGCCATCAAAGGGAGTATTCATGAAGGAAGACTTGAAGGGCTCCGCAAAGGAACACAAACACATCCAGGAGTGTCTCCTAAGAGCAACTCATGTACCCACTGCCCTACTCATTCCATCAGCTGCATAAGAGATGAGGCACATGGATGAGTTTACTATAGAAATGAGGGTAGCAAGCTGGGTGGCAACTTTGTCGAAAGCTCCTGCAGCTACTGTACACTGAAGGGTATCTCCTAGCTCTTTAAGGAGATCTCTTTGTAACCTGGTAAAATGGGTTAAGTCGTTGAGTGAACGGAGAGCAAAGGTTGCTGAACTAAACATGCGCTTCCCATATCTATCCATGATCCTGGAGTCTTTGTTAGGAGGATGGACAGACGAGTAAGTCTCAGACATTTCCTTCTTGGTGGCTGCCGTCACCCCCATGGCATCACCAGGAACACCCTTTGTTAAGAATGGTTGTCAAGGGGGGCAGAAATTAACTTATTAGGCCTCCTAGGGACAGGCTGCATAGTATCCAGAGACTCCCACGCCCTTCGTGAGACCAGCTGCATCAGCTCATCGAAGAGTGGAGACACTCAAGAGGTGGATGACTGAGACCCGAAAGCCTTCAGGAGAACTGACTCATCCTCAGTAGGGCTTTCGGACTGCCAGTCACCCCTCTGCCTAAGAATTTCAAGTATCTCTGTGAATGAGATATCTTCAGAGAAGGACCGTGGGGACCCTTCTGACTCATATAAGTCAGTATCTGATGGCTCGGAGGAGGAATATTTAGCCATTTTGGTCGAAGCCAATAAATTTTTTTCAAGGCCGGTGCCGACAACAGCTTCTGCACCCCATGATCTGACAGGCTGATAGAGGACTGAGAAGAGTGCACCGAAGGTGGTACTGACTGTAGTAATGGACTCTTAGAAGCTTTGGACACTGGTTCCAAGACTGGGGACCAGCTCTGAAAGGAAAAGACTGTTGTTTCCGATGACAGTGGAGCCGAAGTCTAAGATTTCTTAAATTTCTTAGAGAATAAAATCAGGCTGTCTCACACACACACACACACACACACACACACACACACACACACACACACACACACACACACACACACACACACACACACCCAATGCAAATGTACTATTAAAGTGACAGGAAAAGCCTTTACTGTCACCACCTACTGACATAAAACACGCAAATGAGTAGACTGCACAAAAAGGGGAATAGCTGGTGACATACAACACACTGTCTAAATATTTCAAGTCAGACAAATTTACTGTTAACTACCAAAAAACTGTAACAGTAAAAATAGAATCAAGCCTTACTAATCTAACCAAATCACACAGCAAACTATACACTTTATAAGAAATTAGACAAAAAAATGTGACAAAAGGTCACTCACTAAACACACTCAATTACTTAGCAAAAGGTTTTTAACTAGGCCTAAAACAAGAGGCCAACTAGAAATGTTTTTAAAACACTAAGGGAAGGGACTAAAGTGTAGAAAAACACACACTAGAAAGCTGTAAGAGCTTTATGAGCTAGCTAAGCTATTTAAACTAACTATTCAAATATAAGTAATAAGAAGTAAAAACAGTTTTACTGGCCTGAGCTAATGCAGAACCTCCGATCTATTGCAGCAGCAAACTAGATCTGAGGTAACTCCAGGTGCATCATGGGATAAGGACTTGGCCTCGAGCTATTTGAAGACCTTGAGATTTGCAATTGGCCGACTCGGAGCCAAGGGATCGGCTCCGAACCCATCAGTAAATAATGAACAGCGAGATCAAACAACTTTACATCATAAGCTTTGTTTTGGTTGCATTAAGGGCAAGACGGTTTTTGAGTATCCACTGTTCGTGGAAGAGAAGGCAGCTTGTGTTAGATTGTTTAGAGTTGTGATGGAAGGGGGGGGAACAGATTATAGTAGAATCATCGGCATATTGGATGAGACTGGAGTTAGGAATGGATTGGAAGAAATCATTTATGAATATGTTGAATAGTAAGGGGCCTAGAGTGGAACCATGGGGGATGCCTGTGGATGTATTAAGGAAGGGTGAGGTAGCTTTTTTCCATTTCACTGCTTGTTGCCTGTTTGTGAGATAGCTTGAGAACCACTGGGTAGAGGAAGGGGATATGTTAAGTTCAGAGAGTTTGGTAAGAAGGAGATTGTGGGAAATAGTGTCAAATGCCTTAGAGAGGTCAAGGAAAAGAGTGGATACAAAGTGGACAGAGTCGCAGGCTTTGTTGATTGTTTCTAGGAAGGAGAGGAGGGCAGTGGAGGTACTATGACCTGGTCTAAAGCCATGTTGTGTGGGGGTAAGAAGCTGATTATTGATGAGGTAGGGTAAGAGTTGTTGGTGTACACACTTTTCAAGTAGCTTAGAAATAGGGGATAGGATGGCAATAGGGCGAAAGTTTGAGATGTCATTCTTATTGGCACCTTTATGGAGAGGAATAATAAAGGCCTTCTTCCAGAGCTGGGGGACCTGGCTTTCTGAGATAGACCGATTAATTAGTATGCTGATAGGGAGAGCAATGGTTTCTGTGGCTACTTTTAGGAAGTAGGTGTGAATTTCGTCAGGGGCATTGGAACCAGGTTTTAATTTTAGGAGAAGTTTGTTTATGGTGGATATAG
>NC_056743.1:584164851-584332351 GCF_019279795.1 Protopterus annectens | reverse complement strand
TCTTCCAGAACTGTATGCATTATCCAGAAGTATCTCCAACTTTCAGTAGAAAAGGCAAACTTTTAGTTTTATTTTATTTATTTATTTATTTGTATTTGTTAACCTGGATAGAGCACTGATCTCCATGTACCTTTTTCAGAGTCAGTCCAGGAGCACAGTCTGGTTAAATAACTTGCTCAGAGTTCAAACCCCGGACCACAGGACCACAGAAAATGGCTTTTTAACAGCTCATTAATCCTGTGTGCCAACTGCCACTTCTACTGGTAAGGATTCCCATTTGCAAATCAGGATCTCCCTAGCTTTACCTACTGCACTTTTGTGTTGATTAAACACTCAGATACGTTCATTCATTCAGTCTCTGATTAAATTCTTAATCTAGTTTAGGAATGCAGGGAAGCAGAGCCAACTCCAGAATTCCTGGCTGAAAAAACAGGATACCTAATCCTGGATTGGACATTAATCTTGGCATGGTTTGCATTTACTCACACATGGCATGCACACCTACAGGTAAGTTAAGAGATTTACAATTCAGTGGTCTTAGGAATGTGAAAGTAAACTGGAGCACCTGAAAAGAACTCATGCACACACATTGAGGACATGCAGAGGTTGCACAAAGGCACCCTAACCAAAAACTGAACTGAAAGGAAAAGTGATTTGAGTCAGCACACTTACAGTTGTGCCATCTGACCTTTAAACAATTTGATATAAATAAATCTAGGTCATGTGCTATTTTATTTAATGTCAGTATTTCAAGCCTGCCCACCCCACCAGAAAATATAGAGTTTTGGTTTTCACTAATCTACTAAGTTTTGAAAGGTTAATTATTGTTCTACTAGTCACCAATAGAAGATGAAGTACAGTATGTGGAAGCATTATTAAGGCACTGTAATTTGTATAGAGCAAAGCTATCACACTGTTAGTAATATTACCCTCTAAATAAAAAAAAGTATTACCTTGCAGTCTTTGCAGCACTCTCCCGCTACACACTGTGCCTGGGGTTTTAGCTTGCAGGATGACGCATTACAACAGGGATTTACACATTCCTGTAATTCATAACATTTTTATCATTGGTTTGCATAAGGTTCTTCTCATTTTGTTTACAGCATTGCATTAAAATCAAGGGTACTTGCTACTCACTATATAATTTCCTAGATGTTCAGCATTGTATATGCACATATCTATAGTCAAGTATAACTTTACTTAATTATCAACAACAGAAAATAAGAAAAAGTCATTTTATCATATCTTTTCTTTTCATTGCTGTTACCCTGTTATACTTTCTAAATAACTTGACATATCAGTTTTAAAGTAAATTTGCAATGGCAATGTATTCGGAGAGAGACCATATTTGTATTTAAAAATGTAGCTCATGGCATGGCACAACATTGGTAGGTTATTAGCAAAACAGAAGACTCTTGGCTTATAGTAATACTCACATTTACTCACATCCAAAAAAGGACATGCTTCTTTAAGAAACCAACATCACAGCATTTGACTTACATGCATCCAGCCTGTCTCTTTTTCATAAGTGATCATACTAAAATTCTCAAATAATTGCACTTCACAGCTTTTATCTGACCATTGCAGGATACTGGAAATGACATCTCATATTAGTTATGTTATTTCTTAAATAATGGTAGTTTTTGTCATCTATTTTCAATATCAGTAATAATGAAGAGGGCAGTTCAGTCTGTGCAATATACTTCATTATGTCATATTTCATATGACCATAATATTTTCATAATGCCATTATTTTTCATATATTCATAATTTCACTATATCATATTTCTGATATTCCAGGCTATTGTCTAAGTACCAAGGTTCATCCGCAATCCTTAACTTTCTGGTGTCCTGTTTCCTTAGTCTGGTGATTTAAAAAAGCTAAAAGTAAATTAATTTATGTCTTAGCAATGTCAGTGCCCTCTGAGTTGGAGAACACATGACTAAATCATCTAGACTCTATCAACCTAGACTTAGTTGTGACTCAAGTTAATGTTACTGCCACCTTGAAAGTCTTTATAAAAACTGTTACAGATATTCCAGAAAGGTATTTCCAATTAACATTAGTGGAATCAGTGGTGAGAAATACCCTTGGTTTACCAATTTACTCACTGCACTGCTTAATGAAAGGAATAAAACATGGAAACAGTAGAAAAAGCTATGAAGTCACTTCATTATGAGAATTAAAAAAAAAAAAAACAAACAAACAAAAAAAAAACAACAATAAACATCAGTGCGGCTAACACGGCTAATAACATAAACTTTAATAAAACTAAGATAGAGAATAAGCACTTTCGCGTTACTAGGAACGCTTTGTCAGATCACCTTGAAAACATAAAACAATGGTATTTAAAAAAGAGAATAAACAATGAAAAAAGCAATTACAAATCCACAAAAACCCAATTCATTAAAAGTAAGAACATTTTTTTCCATTGGTTATTATCTTTTTTAAATACCGTTGTTGTATGTTTTCTAGGTGATCTGAAGAAGCACCCCAGTAACGCGAAAGCACTTATCCTATGTCTTAATTTTATTAAATTTTATGTTATTAGCTGTGGTAGCTGCACTGGTGTTCATTTTTATTTTTACTCTATTTTGTTGTTGGTGCATGCTTTTCGTTGCTGTTGGTACATTTTTCTACTTTTAGTTTCATTATGAGAATTTCTTAAACTGGAGAAGGGTTAGTTGACTAGTTATCGAATATGCTTAAATAGTATTCCTCTGGAATAAGTAAAATTTTATGAGAGAAACCTGTAAACTGCTTTGGAATTCCAACAGGTGTCTATCAGAAACTTCACACAGAGGTTTGTCGGCAAGAACATCTCTTGCCTCAAATTAGCATCTCTTACCTGTCCCCAGCATCTGTAATAACCGAGTTAAGAATCATTCAGACTAATAAAGGCTTAGCTTATAATAATGCAATCCAAGGCTCATATTCTTAAAGTCACTTTGGCTTGGAGACCCTGTAAGTTTTATATGAAACCTTCCCTGCTAAAAATTTTATTAGGGTTACTATGGTTTTAAAGGAACTTTAGGAAAAGAATGTGCACCCTCGTGCTACACTCCACCCAAACTGTGTGCTTGTTTGTGTGTAGCGAGGGAGAGAGTGAGAGAAAGCAAGACAGAAAGACAAAGGAAGGTAAAGATGTCAGACTATCACCTTTCGTTTGAAAAGTTATATTGTAATTTATATTGTGAGATGTGTTCGTCTATAACAGATTATGATACCTAATGTTGCATGCCTATTCTGACTGCCAAATCCTGTAATTCAGATGTGCCCACATACACAGTTGGCATGTGTAAAGGATGATATATATTGGTAACCCTGCACTTGAAGTTAACATTCTTACCTCTGATGTACTCATGATATATTAGAAATATTAACTCAGCTTTACCGCTATGCAGTATAGCACATTAAGTACTAGTCTGTCTATTAATTATCATTTTTACAGCTCATGTGTTTATAGAGCCACTGTTCACAACTCTCCTTTCATGTCCATTCTTTGTCTTTAGTGGCCCTATGCTTGCCACCTTCCTGACTTTAAAGCAGTGTGGTAAAACTAGCCTATTCCTTTATCACTTGTCACTTCTGATACTCTGTTGTTGGATGCCCCCCTCTCTTCATTTTCACATTCCTCTTAGTGCTCTACCACATCTCCTATGTGGAATGAAGAGCTCTCAAGTTCGTCTTCCAGATGTTCTGGTCACTTACTAAGCAACTTCCTTCTCTTTCATAACCATTTCTTTTCATTTTGGGTTCTGTCTATGTACTGATGCAGCGTGACTGTCAGTGTTTACAGTGTGACACCAGGCCCTGTCAAGGATGCTTCTTTGGCTTGCCAGGTGCTGTGCTCTGCTGCTGCATGTACTGGGCTTCCAAGCTGCACGTAAGCCGTATTTTTTTAACATCTCAGACTGCATTAGGGTGCTCCAGTTTCCTCCCACATCCCAAAAGACATGCTGTAGGTGGATTAGACACTCTAAATTGGCCCTAGGTGTGAGTGTGTGCGTGTGTGTGCCTCCTGTGGAACGTTGGGTGCTGGGCTGGCACTCAGCACTGTAAAACTCCACTGCCAATCATGAGCGGACAGGTGATCCGCTGTGTCGACCCCTAACCTGGAAAAAGCCAAAAGAAGAAGAAGAAGATTATTGGGAAACCTCTGTTGCATGTTAAAATCTTGCAGTTCTAGGTATAGTCCCACCTCTTGCAAAGCAGGTACCACTCTGCCCTTATCTGAAGGACTCAGAACTTCAAACTTTAGCAAATCCAGGCCACTCTCAGATATGGGAGCTTTATATGAGATAATTGAAAATATAATCAATGACATCCTGGAATATGTTGTCAAATATGAATTGCTAGCAGGGGTGTAACATTGATTTTAGAAAATGATTTAGTACCCTTATAGTTACTTGTAGTCCAACTGATGCAATTTATGCAACTACAGAGAAAGGTCTGCTATTTGTATCCATATTAGAGGATCCGATGAAGGCTTTTGAAAGCAACGAGCATACTTTCTTTTTGGGAAAAACAAAGGTTATAGCTTTAGTAATGGGTCATGTAGCTGGATGAACACTTACATGGGTAATCACGCCTTTAATGTCTTAATGACAGGAGCTTATTCAAATTATAGCACACACAGTACTCTGCAGTCCGAGATGTAACAGGGGGTCAGTTTTTGGCCTCTCTGTCTTCTCTTTGTTCTTTAACAATGTAATATGGATCTGTCCAATCATCATTTAATGCTAATTAACAATGTAATATGGATCTGTCCAATCATCATTTAACGCTATAGGAGGATGATCCCTTTGTTAAAAAGGCACATCTATCAGACCTTGTGCAATAGGGTATATATGCTGATATTTATAAACTATGTTACTGGCTAAAGGATAATAAATCCACCTAAATCACACATCTTATTTTAGTAGAGGTACAGATGGCTTATTCATTAAAGATCCCACAGGTATTTCTATTAGCAAGGTCAAAGGCTATAAACAGGAGTGTGGCTGAATCTCCAATAAGCTTATAAATTCCACATGGATACTGTTGTGTATAAGGTTCTGAGGTAACTGAAAGTCTGCTACAAGCTTGTGAGCTTTCTGACTTTGATAGCAGGGCAAGCTATTGATGCAAATGTGCTGATGCAAGAATGGAATATACTCTGCCATTAGTGGCTTTGAACTTCTCCTACAATATACTGGTTCTAAAAAACACACTTTAACAACATATGCCAGTTTATTTGACTTTTAGACTATACAAAATAGCACTATTTTAACAAACTATTGACTTTCAGTGAGTACAGAACACCACAATTATAATACATTAAAGCTTGGACGGCCTTCATTTACTGCTACTGCACTCTCCTTTTGAACTCTTCTTTTAAACCTTTACCCACTGAATAATATTTCTAACTAGTGAAGAAAAATTAAAAAGTGATGCTTCTTTATCAACTGAGATGTAATAAACAAGAGTCACTTACCTCAAAAAACACATATTTTTTTTGAACACATATTCAACTTTGATAGAGCCTTTGCTAATTTTTTTCATAGGTTGATAGGTTGTTACTACGCTAATGACTACTAGGGCCCTTACAAGCCTAGTCATGCACCCTAAACCCATATGGATCCAGAGTATTATGGGCATATATACTAGGGGAGGGGAGGGGATGTTAGTATTAAGGTAAATATGGGGTTTGTATTGGGGGTGTTAGTTAGGATAAAACATTTCATATCAGTGGTCTGTTCTTATTGACAGCCTCTGTTCATAAGGGACATGGGGGGCCAAAAATTAAACCTTGTACATTTTTTCTCTCAGGTAAATGCTTTAACTATTATGCCAGCCCACAGCCTGTTATGCAAATCTTTTCTGTCTTCAGACTTACTGGCCATCAAGCTTCCCTCAATAGACTAGAGACCATTTATTTCCAGCATGATGGGACTCATCTACCATATTCAAGGAGGAGAGAGCCACCTTTAGGGGCCATCATTTAGGCAGCCATGAGGGCTTTTTTGTTCTTGTCAGCATCTCAGTGATGAGGGTATTTTTTGCTGAATAGCTCATCCCCTTCCCTAGATGCAAGATGTGCAACTTGTATCGCCGTGGGGACCACAACACATTTCTCAGTGCTGGTGCTTGCTCCCATGTACTCAATGAAGGCTACCACCTACAGGCAGCTTGGTGCATCACATGCCTCCCAGTCCCAGACTGCATGCATCTCCTCTTCTCCCAAAGGATCACTTCTACATATAGTTGGCTCCAGCCCCTTCCATCCCAGAAAGGACTGACTCATCATCCCCTGCCTGCATCATCAAGAGCCTGACCCAATAATTGAACTCTGGTCATCTGGGCTGTAGTCAGGGCTCTGTCCCTGTATTGCAACCAGCACAGATAATACTTTACTAAAACATCTCTTGCTAGCAAGCATGTCAATTTTAAAGGCCAAAGAAAAAAACAGCTTCTCACTAAGTATTACAAATATCTGAACTCCAGGGGCAATAGCTAGCCAGACCTCCGAAATTCTACTAATGTAGCCTTGCCAACTAAAGTGCTATGTCTTTAATAAATGTAAGACATGTAAGAAATATTATTTTTAATATTATTAATATATTCTGAATTTTACTTTAAATTACAATAAAAAGTGTTCATTTGTTTAGATGAGGTATATAAAGAAGGAAATAAGCTTCTTACAAAGATTTATAAAAAGAAAATTCAGAATAATACTTATTCAGAATATGGTAGTATGTACCCTATTAATAGGAAGCAAAATATGGTAAAAGGGCAATTGAGAAGAATTAGTGATTTAACAGACTCTGATGATTTATTTTAAGATGGCATGGCCCTATGTAATAAAATTAAAGTTATTCTGAAGACATTGTGAAAGAAAAATTAAGTGAAATTAAGGAGAATATGAAGAGACTGAGCAAACAGAATGATACAGTTGGGCAATGTGAGAATCTGAATAATCATAAAAACAAAAATGATGTGATTGGGATGGTGGTCCCATATTCTTTAGATGGTAAACAGATAAAAAACCTGTTAAAAGACAACTTGGAAATTTTAAGTCGTTTCCTGGAAGTCAGAGAAATTGTAGGTGGTATTTCAACTTTTAACAACAAAAAAGGGAAGAACTTTAAAAATATTTTCCAAGATAAAATAAAATATTTTGGAAAAGAAAAACAAATTGTTATAAAGTTTTTAAATTGTAGTTATTGTAAGTTTTTATTTAAAGGTCCAGTTGAAATCTACATTAATAGTGTTAAAATTGAAGTGGTGAATACTAATGTTTATAGATGTAAATTTGTAGTTTACTTATCTCTTTGCTCAGAATGTGCTTCATACTATATAGGTGGCAGAACTACCACGGAATTTTATAGGAGAATACATGAACACTTTTATGTGATAAAAAAGGGGGATACTACCAACACATGGGGAAAACACTATAATGTTGGCAAGTGCAAGGGATTCCCAAGATTTCTGGTGCTGGGAAACGTACTAGATTTTAATAACAGACTTGAAGCAGAAAGATTGGATTGGAGGGAATATTGCTGGATAGTAAACTTAATGCTAGCAACGCCCCTGGCCTCAATGACAAGGAAAATTTTTAAATTTATTTGAAAAGAAAAAGGTTAAAACATTAAGTATTGGCAATACTAGCATCTAATTATTTATAAACTTCAATATTGTTTTTAAAGCTGCATTTACACTTGAATTTATAAATACACATGTTTTAATTGTGTTATTTGTATAAATTGAATAATTAGTTAATTAACTAGTTGTTGTTTATTGCTTATAAGAGTGGTATTGCTTTTTTCCATTCAGTTTGAAGAAGTCTAGCATTAGACGAAAGCGCTTACTGAATGAATTGTGTTGTGCTGTGCTGTGCTGGATGAACATTAAACTAGCTGTTTGCGGCAATCTTGTTTTTTGGACTTTATCTGGTGTTTATTCCTTTTTGCATTAAGAAATATATTTAGTTGGCTGTTTCTGTCTTCTTCTATGCTGATATCCAAAAAAAAACGAATGAGTTACCTTCCTTAAATGATGAACACATTTTATAAAATCTGAATAAAATCTGAATAAACAGAGATCTGTATAATAACTAAGAACTGTCTAAATATTATGTCTGTGTAATCTAGGAAGTCATTTTTTAATAACAAGCTAATGCCTAATGTTATTCTCATCCTGTGAGTTCAATGTCTATGTAAACTACAAACTATCAGTCTGTGCTTGATGGGAGTTGATGCCATTTTATATTTTGTTAATCTAACAATGAGTCATGTTCCTTGTGCCTTTGGCACGAGTCTTGGCTGAAAAAGATCCACAGACTAGTTTACTTACCCAGTCATCAAATAATAAATCATTAATAAATAAATAAATCAAAAAGCATATTTGTTGCTTTCATTTAAAATTTTGATGACACCACAAGAAGAATGACCTGTTCATTTTATATTTTAATAAAATGCATTGCTATGAATTTAATGTAGATGATGTAAATTTCAAACTGTATGCATG
Source organism: Protopterus annectens (assembly GCF_019279795.1). Lineage (NCBI taxonomy): Eukaryota > Metazoa > Chordata > Ceratodontiformes > Protopteridae > Protopterus > Protopterus annectens. Next base: position 584,323,842 of record NC_056743.1, on the reverse strand, counting down.
CCAAGGGAAGAAAACAGATGACATGGAGAAACTAAACATTTGCCACCCCCCACCCACCCACATACATTTCATGTCCTGTCCATCTCAGGCATGCATGGACTTCATTCTGATCCACACACAGATCTCACACACCTCCTATTATTTCATGCAAACTACTAAAGCAAGAGGCGTACAAAAAACTGCTGCAAAACGCCAAAAAGATTAAGCGCTTTCACCTACTTAAATGTAGGCTTCATCAGAGCTCTGATGAAGCCTACGTTTAAGTAGGTGAAAGCGCTTAATCTTTTATGTGGTTCTGTGCAATAAAAGTTTACTAATTTTGGATTAATTGGTTTTATCTTTCGTGACATCAAGGAATCTACCACAGGCTTTTACGCATCATTGGCGTTTTGCAGCAGTTTTTTGTACGCCTCTTGCTTTAGTAGTTTGTATACAGCTGCTTGTGTTCAGTATTATTTCATGCAATACATTCCAGGGATCGAGCCTCATCTCCAGAACATAGTATTTCCTTAAGATAGAATTCAACCAGTCTGTCTGCAGAAACCACTCAGCATCTTGTCTCCTCTTCCACTATGATTTCTTTACAATTACAGTGGGATGTCACCAAATCATAGTCTCCCTTTTTCCTAGATAGCTGGGTGATTAAGCCTCTCTTCATATCCAGCTAATACAGTTCCATACCTGTTTTGATAGCTGCATATTATGCTATCTCCACTCTACTCTCTCTTCCTCTAAACTAATGACAGATTCTGGTTTTGCAGGTTGTTTCCTCCTCTGACCTCCTAGATCTACCTATCCAATTGATCTATACTACCTAACTTCTCCAAATCAGTACTGGTTATTTTGATTAGCAGTAGCTATGGTATGGACAACTGTCTGCAGTTCTGCAACAAACTATGCTGTACACTGCTGGTTTGCATAGTAGTTAAACCTGCTTTACTTTAGCAAAATTAGCTTAGAGTTGCTCCACATTGCCTTTAGCAGTTAGTAGCTGCTCTGCATAGTGCATATTCAATAGCTATTTAGTACAGCTAATTGTTTCCTCCACAGTAAAGTCCATTATCAACCACATTTAACTGAATATAGTATTTTGTGTATTCAAACTAATTCTCCAAATCCCTGGACTAAAATGGAGGGTCAACCTGCTTGCCTTCCTTCTTTTGCCAGCTTCATAGCACTTGGCATCCATAGTCAGTGTCCAAAGCAAGTACCCACTGTAAAACTGGAAACAAAAAGCAGCAACAGGATACACCAACGTTGAGAAAAAACTTTTAATGCAAAAAACAGCAAAGCTTTCGGGTCTACACCCTTCCTCAATGCTAAATACAAATTCAAAGTCACAACAATCAGATTTAAATAGGAGCCAAAGAAGGTCACATGATCGCAGCCAGCCGATCAGATGACAAAAACAACATATAAAATCACAAAAAAGTCATAAAATGAATAAACAATATATAAAGCCATGTACAAAAACATGTAAACAATAAAGAGTAAAAAAATTAAAAAAAATAAATCAAAATTTACTCTGCTGTAACTTCACTAAAATAGGCTTTAAAGTGACAGCAGTGTTAAGACCAGGTGGATGATCAGCAACTAGCCTCAAAATCCACTCATATTCTTTAACTTCTAAAAGATTATTGATATCACCACCTCTCAAGGACATATGGATCATGTCTATAACCCTAAACATAAACTTATGAGCACTACCACAAAGCAAAATGTGTTTATAAGGTGCGTTCTTATCATTGTTCCTCCTAATCTCAGACTTGTGTTCAGTGATGTGATCTTTTAATCTTCTCGTGGTCTTTCCCACATAAAATGAAGGACATTGAAGACAAGTAGCCAGATAAACCACATTGGTGCTAGTGCAATTAGCAAATAGCTTAAAGTTAAAGACATTTCCAGTGACAGGGTGAATATAAATGTCACTACCTTTACCTAAAATAGCAACACAACATGTGCAGTCCATACAAAAAAATGTGCCCACCCTTGTACTTAATTGGGGGTATGTTTACAACTAAAATCTTTGTAACATAATTTATTTCTCAGGTTTCTCATATTCCTATAGTAAAAATGGAGTTTAGAATCTAGCACATTTCTAACATCAGGTGATGCCATCAAAATTACCCAATTCTTTTCAATAATATGCTTAACCGCCTGGGTATTAATATTAAACATTGTCACATACCTAACTCTAGTTGAGCTCCCCATGTCAATTGCCCTATGCACATGTGTATCAGATTCATTTATCATACTAAAAATTGGTTTAAGTGATGCAATCCTGTCTTTTACAGTTTTACCCACTAAGTCACAAAGTAGTGTTGAGTCATAACCACTGTGCAAAAAGTCTGTCTTCATGTCCTCAAGCTGTGTTAAAAAGACACCATCATCTGTATTGAGCCGACTGGCTCTACTAAATTGCGCAGTTACTATCCCTTTAAAAATATGGGGAGCATGCATGCTGTTCTTATGAAGGTACTACCAGCATGTACGTCTTTCTTGTGTATACTCGTACATATCAAGCTCTCCTTCAACTCTATACATAAATCCAAAAAAGTGATTTTGGTTTCAGAATATATCATTTTAAACTTCAAAAAAGTAGTTGCACCATTCAAATAATCTAAATAGGTACATAAATCACTAAATGATCCCTTCCAAACAAGGAAGCAATCATCAACAAAACGCTCATAAAAGCAGACATTGTTGTTTAACAAATTAGCATCACTACATACATATTTGGTTTCCCACTGATGAAGAACCAAATTGGCATAAGTATTAGCCACAGATGTACCCATTGCTACACCAGTGAGTTGCAAGAAATACTGATCATCAAACAAAAAAAACATTCGTAATGAGGACCAAGTCTAATAAAAAACAAATATTCTCTATTTGTCTGGCAGGCATACGAGCCATGCCAGTCAAAAATTCTCTAATAGCCTCAATTCCAAAATCATTATGAATAACTGTGAACAAAGATGAAATATCAAGGGTGACAAATAAATATTCACCCTGAGGAAATGCAGTAACACACAGACTATCATACCATTTCCTAAATTTCAATATAAAATCTGTCGTATATCTTAACACATTCTCACAGTCTAACAAAAAAGGATGTAATTGCTTCTGTAAGTAGACGGAAATTGGTTCTGTCAACCAACCATTGCCAGATACGATTGGTCTCACAGGGGGATTGTGCAAGGACTTGTGTATCTTAAGTAGCCCATAAAGTTGTGGAAGAACTCGGCAGGGTACAGTAAAGAAGTGAAAAAATCAAGATCAATGTCTCCATTGACCTGAAGGTCATATATAAACATATTAACCTTACTAATACACTTCTTGATGTCTAAAAAAGAGATACACTTAAAAGCGTTCCCATCATCAAGCAGTAGATACATAGCTTTCAGATATTCCTCACGATTCATTAGAACCACAGAGCCCCTTTATCGGCCTGCTTAATAACAATGGAGGTATCCATCTCTAAAGATTTAAGAGCTAGGAGCTCATCATAACTAAGATTATAACATTTCCTTTTTTAACATTAGAATATAAAAGTTCAACTTCACAAAGGTCATGAAAAGCTTTGCTGTTTTTTGCATTAAAAGTGTTTTCTCAACGTTGGTGTATCCTTAGCCAGTGTAGCAGATAATAAACTTTCACTTACAAGACATTCTGTTTGTGAGAGATGTAAGTATTTAACTGACATGGAGGCCTCACTCTCACAGAATGACACAAACTGTGAGTAGCACACATTTCCAGAACACCCTACATCAGCCATCACACTAAAAGGTCTTACACTGGGGCTGTAAAAATGTCCTTGCCAAAGCCTCCATGAAGACTAAATCAGTGAGAATCTAAGAATACATCACCATCTGGCACTTTTCCAGCAGAGCTGTCAAGATTTAAATCATCCCAACTCCAGTACACAGAGCCATTCTGCAAATAAAAGCATTTTAGTGTTTGGTGATTCTATAGTCAGACACATTGATTCTCCAGTTACTACGGTGGACAAATACAAGGTGTGAATTATTTTAATCTGACACTTTATTTTTGAAATTATGCTGTCATCTTTTAGTCACTCAGTGTGTTTTTAAGCTGGATACACTTATACTTTCCTTTATGAGTGTTTTTTAATGCATTATCAAAGATACCTTTTGGTCAGGTGTACTTATTCAGTAAACACATTTTGACTGAATTTGAGCAAGTTATGTGGGTAGTAGTGGATTTTATTTTAATTTTTAGCTTGAGTTTGGATTTTTTTAAGAGTTTCTCATACTGGTATGCATACCATTCTCCTGTGTATCTTGGATTTTAGGACACCATCATGCAGACCTTGCTTTGTGACAGATAAGTTATTGTGAGACCTACTTTATGTATGGGAGGGCATACAAAATGGGTAAGTTACCCTAAACATCATTCTCCCTTTAGCCTGCTCTGAAGTAGTAGCAGACCTATTTTCAGTGGCATCCTGAAGGGGGGAAAACAGAAAAGAAAAATAAATAAATAGCCAGTACAATGTAAAAACAGATTAGGTTATAGTAACAGATTGTTATATGTAATGATTCCATGTGAAATTACAGAGCAATTACAATAACATATGTTATTTAGATTATTTTCATCAATTCCAATACAAGCTAATGTCTTCCGCATTTAAAGTTCTCATCTTTTACCATCAGCTAATCAGGAATTAGTTTATTATTAGCTTTCTTTATGACTCTGGGACAGTTTTGAAACTCAAAAAATCATACCTCGATGAACCCAGTAGCCTGAAAGTGAATGCTACCAATTATTCACTTTTATGACTCTAATGTACACTTTGTCATACTTAAACAATATGTTTATGACTAAGACAAGCATTCTCATACCCCACAGACTCTGTACAACTTTAAATAACCATTTTCAAGGATGATGCATCTCAAAAATGATAAAAATGTATTGTATTATCAGCAAACAGTCCTTTCTATAACTTTGTTGAATCATAACAGTTTCTGTATTCCTGCACAGCTGAGTCAATGATGTGACCTGTACCTTTGTTTCTTGTTTCAGGTGGTACCGCTTGGTACGCCATTCCCATTCTGCATACCTTGAATCCAGGTATCGCCATACTTCAGTCCTTAGTTGGCCACATTTTTGTCACATCTGTTGTGTTTTAACTCCTTTACTAGTATGAAATCAAACAGATTCATTTTTACCTAGGCTGCTGGCATTGTACTGCATTAAACTATTCGCTGGTGTCTCATTTATCTCCCTTGTTAGGAGGTTGTTTCACTTGTATCTGAAACATACACTGATTAAATAGCTGTGCATAATCTGAGATGAGCACAGAAACTACCTTAATATGTGACATCCCTTGAAAAGCTAAGGTGTCCAGAAATTAATGTAATCAAATTTGGAACCACCGTAGTTAAATTCTTTACTCATCTCTTCAGGCAAACACACTAAGCTACCTTTTCTTTAAGGTTTTGTATGGTGAATTAATATTACTTCCAATATGTAAACAAGGATACTTTTAATTAAGAAAAATATTTAAATTATGTATACACCGGCACACATACACCCACATGGACACACACACACACACACGCGCACACGCGCACACACACACACACACACACACACACACACACACACACACACACACATATACAGACATAGAAACAGCGCTAGAGATATCTTTATCTAGCTAGCTAGCTATCCATCTCTCTTTCATAGGATCATAGGAGATTACTAGGCTATCGACCCAGAGGTCATTTTAAGCCTAGCCATTTCATTCCAATGTAATACCATAGAAGTGCTAGTCAATACCCAAGACTACATTTAGTAATGACTGCTCATAACCAGAAGGTTGTGGGCATTATCCCCAGTAAGAATTTATGGTACCCCATCCACTCATCCAGATTCCTCTTGAACAGTGTCATAAAGGTGCTCTGTTTGACATGTATTGGTAGCCTGTTCCAAAGATGTGGCAGTTGCTGAGAGATAAATCTGTCCATCCAGAAAGTCCTATTTAAGTCGCAGGCCATATTTAGGTCCCTGGAATGAGTAGCCCTAGTCCCATTTGATTTACGGATATGCAGCAAGTTCACTAGGTTTTGGTCTTGGATTGCTGTGTAGGTCAGGCATAAGTCTCCCCTAAGAAGTCTATATGATACGGAGTAGAGTAAGAGGGACTTTAGTCGGTCTGTGTACGGCACATGCTGGAGCCCCTTGATTTTCATTGTTAGAAATCTCTGAGGTCTCTCCAATTACTGCAGGTGCTCAGTACATGCTTTTCTTTGCATTCAGTTTGAGACCTTGACTAATGCACCAGTTGTTGATCTGAGTGAGACCCTCCTGGAGTATACTGACATCATATGGAGATTCAATGATTGCATCTAGTATACAGTTGTCTGCAAACTTGGTCAGCCACAACCCCTTAGTTTTGACCTGAACTTCTGAGAAGTATATACCAAACAGTAGGGGGCCCAGCACTGACCCCTGTCGCATCCCACTGGTAACACATCTGCTGGTTGATGTGGAGTCACCCACTTTGATAGTGTGTGTCCAGTTTGTGAGACAGTTGGCAAACCATCTTACAATGAAGGGATTTATATTCAGTTTACTAAGTTTATCAGTAATGCCTGAATGTGGGATTGTGTTGAAAGCCTTTGCCAGGTTAAGGTATGCTGTGTGCACAGATTTGCTCTCATCAATGGCCCTAGCTACACTTTCAAAGAAATCCACCAGATTTAATAGGCAGGCTATGTCCTTCATTTAGCCGAATTGGGTAGGATCCAGGGTTTGGAGGTCACCTATGTCTTTATTTATTAGGTCCATAATGATACAGTCCATAGTCTTACAGATGAGGCTGGTCAGGCGTATGGGTCTGTAATTCACTGGGTATGTTGCTAGACCACCTTTGTGGAGGGGAATAACTGTAGCTGCTCTCCATTCCACAGGAACAAAACTTGTTGTTAGGCTATGATTGAAAAGGGTAATTAGTGGTGAAGCTAGTTCATGTTTTAACCTGTTTAGAAGATAGCCTTGGATGTCATCTGATCCTATAGAGGCTGTGTTTTTTGACTTGGACAAGGCTATGAGGACCTGCTCTTCACATATTTAGAGTGGGGAAGACATTTGGTGGAAGGTTTATTGTAAGTTAGGAGGGGATAAGGGAGTGAAATTTTCACCAAACCTATCCACTAGCAGGTTTGCTATCTCTGTGGGGTCACTGTTTGTGATACTGTTGGCCACCAGTTCTGCACATGCTTAGGTCCTGCCCTTTAGGTTACGTACATAGTTGTAAAAGGCCTTATGGTTATCCTTGGCTGTACTTGCTAGGTTTCTCTCACAGAAGCCCTTGGAGGATTTGACAAGTTGTCTTATTTGCCTGTTGAGGCTGAAGGGGGTTCTTTTCCATTGTTGGGACCGTGCCGTTGTTTGCTTGGATAGCAACATTTTGAGTTTATTGTAAAGTTTGTTGATGCTGGATATCCAGCATGGCAGCTTATTTTTTTCTTGGGGCTGTGGCTATGATTCTTTCCGGTACGGCTGAGTTTATACATTTATGAAAATGATTGTACAGGACTTTAGTGTAAGCTTTAGTGTAGTTACCACTTCCAGCTTGGGGTGGGGCTTGGAATATACATACATGTACACACACACACACACACACACACACATATATATATATATATATATATATATATATATATATATATATATATATATATATATATATAGATAGATATATATACATATATATATATACACATATATATATATATATATATATATATATATATATATATATATATACATATTTGACATGCTTTGACAAAGTGGTAAAGTCTGTTTACCATCTATAAAGATTTTTGTTGTCTTAAAGTCACATTTATGTCCTATTTTATATTTGCTGGATTGCTCTGTATGAGAGGACTGGGTAAAATCCGTCAAAGAAGAATTACAGAAAATGAGAACTTGCAAAGGATCTCCGTTATTTTAATATGAATGTCACGCATTTGACTTTTTTTAAAATAATATCAGATAAGTACCTGTACAGTTCCACAGTCACAATCTTCCCCAACTTCCACAAAACCATTGCCACATACTGGGGTTGCCACAATCATCTGCTTATCTGGAATGTTCCGAATACACTGGGGCATTTTGTCCAAAAAGAAGCTTTGCAAGTTTTGTTGGCTACAGGAACTGAACTCTCTTGGGAAATTAGAACTGTGAAAGACATAAGTTAACACTCATTTACAGAATTCAGATACATTGTAGCAATGAATTTATGCTGTTGTCCCCTCATCCTTATCACAAACCCCTTGCAGATTTTACTCCCTTTTATATTTTGCCACTGGACTTTCCTTGGTTGACTTCTCTCTCTGCATCTGCATCACAGCTCCACATTTTAATATTTTGCATATGTTAAACTCTTCAAGTCTGAAACTATTTAAAACATTATAATATTTTAACAGTACAGCATATGCTGATATCTAAATGGTAAAGAAAACTGCAGAAACTGCATGGAAATGTCAGTAAAGCCCTGGTTAATTTAATCTAAAACACTATTAAATACAACCATTGAAAACACACGCTCACAGTCTACTTAATGGATCCAATGAGCTTCACTAAATGATAGTGATGCCTTACTGAAATATTTGGCTACAACAAAATCAAACAGAAGGTCTTACAGCTAAAATTGCAGAACTTGGGTACTATCATCACCATCATCATCATCATCATTAAAGTAGTTAGCTCATAATGTTTTCACACACGTGTACCTTCTAATATTCTTGTCAGACTGAGAAAAATGGATGTTACAGAAAAAATGACCCTCAGTAGAAATGCTCTTCTGATAAAGGATTTTAATGTTTGGCGATACCTTAGTGATGCTTGCATTATGCAGGACCCAGAGGAACAGACACAGGAACTTGTGTCATGACTCATTCCAAGGTTATGTCCCATCTCATGTGCCATAGTTGCTCCTATACCAATGGAACTTAAAGTGTGATCCTACAAAAGAATGAAATTATCAGAATGACACCTGTAGATGTATTCATTAAAACGTCAGTGCATCAGTGAAACAGAAAAGAAATAAATACAGTTTTATGATTCCACACCCACTGTCCCCTACCTTTAAGTAGCAAACATTATAAACCAGATTACAGTTCTTCCCCATTATTTGTCTAATTATCACTAGGTTCTGCCTGATGACGGTCTCAGACACAATGCGTATGACTGCTATAAAAAAGAAGAGCTACAATATATTCCATTCAGATAAACACTTCATTTTATTGGCAGTAATAGCTGCCTTTAAAATGTTACCTGTAAGTTAATGGACAAGAATTATATTCTTTGCTATGGCTATCATCAGGGAGGAACAATGTTTAATATTTTGGGGAAGCTACTAAGGAGGCAAGAAAGCATAAACACAGTGGAGTTAGTGTTGTGGGAAAATTAGTTTATATCATGTTGATCTCTGGTCTGTGTAGTATCTATCAAACGCTGAGGTACTTTTTGTCATCTTTTATGAGCAAGAAGAATAAAGGTATTGCAGCTCTTGGAAGTAATATTTGTTTAGTCACCAAGACTTCATAGAGAAAGTAGAACTTTAACGAGTATTCCAAATATGGTAACCAAAATCCTGACCATAGTTAGGTTTAGTTATAGACAACTTGAATGCATGTAATGTATTTTGAATATGATTTAAGATACTTAGTGATAAAGGTTCTGAAAGATTTACAAGGGAAATTTGAAGATTTTCTTCTGTATTACAGAAAAGCAATCACATTAATACTGACCTACCAAGGTTAAAATTGGAGTGACAGAAGTCACATATAGATGAAAGAGTAGCTATGCATGTAACTGCCAATGGCTAGCAATAAAAGACAGAGATTTCATTGTTTTAAATCTAGGCTAGACACATGGATAGTTATAAGACATTATAAATAATATTTTCATTTTGGGCTGCAGGATTTATTTGTCTTTGTTCACTAGCCAGTATTTGTATGTATATATATATATATATATATATATATATATATATATATATATATATATATATATATATATCTATATACATATATATAAATATATATATATATATATATATATATATATATATACACACACACACACACACACACACACACACACACACACACACACACACACACACACACGGGTCTATGTCAGATGAGTGACTTTTCGGAAACTTGAAAAAATACTGAAGAAACCATATGATCAAGTAAATTTTTGCAGGGGACAAGCCCCCCTGCAACCCCACTACAATGAGGAACAGGGTAAATTTCCCGATCTTCACTGTAGAGTGATCTCCATTCTAAACCTTTGAGTTTTCAAAAACTCAATTATAGGGTCTCGACTATGTGGAGTTCGAGTTTCTCAAAACTCGATCAACTGATAGGGACCTTTATATACATATACACATACTTACACTATAATGGTTATCAATAACTTGTGCAGTCTATGGGATGAGCACAAAATGCTTTGGCAAAGATGATGAACACTCCGACAAACCAAGTACATGCACAAACACTGTACCAAGAATGAGATAACTACACTCCTTCGCTCCTCAAAAACATCCGAAAAATCCGAAATAATGTCCGGAACACTTGAGTTGAAAAATACACTCTTTATTAATAAAATTTAAGCTTCCTACAAGCTTTTCGTTGGGTTAAAATTCATCAACTTCCTCAGAGACACAAAATACATGAAACGGAAATGTCACTTGACCACCACTCATTTAAATACCCTTACATTGTCCTTTAAGCGGTAAATGAAATAATGTCAATTAAAAATGTATAAAACATTAAAAGATGTTAAAAACCGTTGTATACATCTTATGTGAAAATATGTGAATAAACACATCACTGGTACATATTACCTAATATTTGTCATATGATTGCATAGTATGTGAATCTAATAAACAACAATAATAGATGAAATAATGAATGAGACAACAACGTACACATGCCTTAAGGGTCCTACTGATTAATTCTACTGCTATGTATACATATTGAATCCCTACTGCAAATTCTATGTAATACTATGAAAAGCACTATTAAGATTAACATAAAACCCTCTAATTTGCTCTATGTTAGTGGAATTGAGGAACTGATGCTTATTTAAACCAGTATTTAATAGAATTGGTAAAAAAGAAAATATTAATACTAAATTTAAAAATTAATAAAATTGAAAAAGATTATTTTTGAAATTAAAAAAGTTGATTTAGCATACTAAATAATACTAGGCTCTATCTAGTGAGGCTCTTTAATCTCAATATGCAAGCAATGGATAATCTATCGTTGATGCTCGGATAGGGACAGGCATCCAATCTTAGTTGCCAAAACAACTCTCTTCCCTCTAGGATGAGAGAATCCATTGCCCCCCTGCCATCTGAACGGACTTGATCAATAACAACAAATGAAAAAAGGTGGAGAGGGTGTTCCTTTACATGTTTCGCCAAAGCATTTTCCACCTTACCTTTTCTGATAGTGTATATGTGTTCGTAAATACGCTCATGTAATTTTCTGTCGGTCTTACAGACATAAAAAACTGGGCAGTGGGAACACCTAGCTAGATAAATTACTCCTGAACTGGAACAATTAAACATACCTTGTATTTCATATCTAGAGTCTCTTATAACGAAGGTTGAACCCACCGTAATGTACTTACAGTATCGGCACATGTTACATTTAGACATACCTGATCTTACCAACGTAGGTTCAGATTTAGACTCTAAGATATTTTTAAGGTTTTTACCCCTCCTGAATGTTATTTTGGGATATTCCATTACAGTCTCCCTACACAACCCATCTTGCATAATGTAACTCCAATTTTTATGGATGATTGAAATAATACCTTTTACATCCACATTATAAGTGAGTATGAAGCTACAAGGGTGAACTGTCTTGACTACCTTGTCAAATATACTTGATTTCTCACTGGTGTTGGAAGAATTGAGTATGGGAACATAGAAACCTGACACCTGCTTATTGTGGACCTCACAAATTAAATCCAAAATTAGGTCAGCCGGGTAACCTCTCTTTAGAAAAAGACCCTCCACGAATTTACATTAATTGACAAAATCACTGTCTCTAGTCACCATTCTCGCAGCTTTCACCAGTTGACCCTTTATGATAGATTTCTTTTGGGAAAAGGGGTGGCAACTGTTGAACTGGAGATAACTGTTGCTATATAACAATTAGCTTTGTTGTCTTTTGAGAGATCTACATCTAGATATGAAATCTTATCACTTTCCACATTGAAGGTGAATTTTAAGAATTCAGTAGAAGAGTTAAAGTGGTTTAAAAGTTGGTCCACTATGACCTGGTCACCTTTTAGGATGATGAAAATATCGTCCAAGAAGCTTGTGTACAACAATACCTTGTCCTGAAACAAAGGATATGTGAATACATATTCCCTTTCCCAAAATGCCATCACCAAGTTTGCTACACTAGTACCACATGGAAATCCCATAGGTACCCCAATTTTTTGTAAATAGTACTTATTATTGAAGGATACATAATTGCTGGATAAAATAATATCCAGCAATTTGTTGACCAAATGTATCTCCTCTTTAGGTGCTCCTTTAGAATTCATCAAGGTGGGAATCCAGTCCAGTGCCACTGTGTGGGGGATAGAAGAATACAAGTCCCTCACATCTATGGTTAAAAAGAAACTATCTGCACTGTAAGAAATTTGATTTACTCTTGATAAAAATGACCAAGAATCCTTGGAAATCTGAACTTTGCTCACTACATATTTCTTCAAGAAGGAATCAACCACCTTAGCACCAGCATAAGTTATGCTACCCCTAGCACTAACCAAGGGGTACATAGGTGGATATTCGAGCTTCTTATGAATTTTCGGAGAACCAAAAATCATAGGAATTTTAGGCGCTGGTATACATATATAATTGAGTAAATGTAGGTCTATTGTGTTGTTAATAAACATGTCATTATAATAGCCAATGATTCTAAAAAGGCCTACATTTAACTCATTCTTAGATATTTCCTTGTAGGTATCAGTAGTCAAAATATCCTTCATTCTCCTGATGTAATCCCATTGGTTCATCACCACCAAGCCACCCCCCCCCCCTTATCAGGTTGCATGACTCTAACCAGTGCTTTACATAAAAGTTCTAAGAGAGCTCTTTCTTACTTACTGGTGTTAAACATGAAACCATGAGATAAAGGGGGTTGGCTTAATAGGTGGCGGATATCCAATTCACAAATCTGTTCAAACATTTCAAGTACTGGACATAAAGGTGGATTATAGGTACTAGGGATAGTGAAATTGCCCAATTCTCTATTACTTTTGCCCAGCAAAAATTGTAAGTTTAACTTTCTGACAAATAACTTCAGTTCCAGTACGGTTTTAGCCAGGTCCACCCATCTTGTAGGGACAAAGTTAAGACCCTTGGCTAGCAATTCTACCAACTCACTGGAGAAGTTGAAGTCAGAAAAGTTGTAGATGTTGAAGTCTGAATCAGCATTAGTGATGATGACACATGTCTTTCTAGTAGACTAAACCTCTTCATCCTGGGGCTCAACTAATTCCTCCTGTTCCTGGATCTGTTCCTGGTCTTCTGACCCTGGTAGGGGGATTGGTAGGATGCTGAGTTCTGAAAATTTGGCTTCTCTGCATCCTGAACAGAATGGGTAGATCGATGTTGTTGAGCCAAATGGTCACTCCGTTGAATTGGCTCACTAGATTGTAGGGTATCAGCCTCCCCTTGGATAGAGGCACTAGAATTTGCCATTTCTTCCATAGTGGGGTTGCTGGTTCTTCCCAAGTGGCACACACTAGAGGCCAAATAATTACCTTGGGAAGGAGGCAATTTAGGATATGCCATACCCTCCCCATAGTCTTTAATATCCCTTTTGAGTTTTTTTTTATTTTATTAGCTGTAATTTTGTTAATATGTTGATCAATACTGTTAAATGACCTCTCGTACTCAAATAAGTAACGATGGAAATTCAAATAATTTTTGATTTCCACATCCAATTTGGTAATTTCTTTGGTTAAATTGTCAGCCGCTTGTTGGTAATGACCTTTTATCAAATCTAACAATTCAAATCCATGCCTGTCAAACAATTGGATCAAGTCAGAATGAAAAGTGGACCCTTCCACCAACCCCGTAGGGTATTGCCAAGACCTGAGACCTTTTGAGACCACTTTTGCTTGTTTACATTCATTAAAATAGGCCACTTCCAGTTTTATCTTTCTCAATTTCATCAGGCTCTGGTCAAAAATACTTAATTTAGTTGGCAAATCAGATAATTCAGACATACCTTGATTCTCTGCAAAATTCCCTAGATTATCCTGTAGGGAAACAGGGTGACTGAACCACATGTTAAGATTAAACGGTTCCGACATATTATTTGCAGTTGGAACAGTAGCAGCATTAGAATGAGGTGAAACACCTTGCATAGGACTAGTATTCGGCATATTTTCACATTGCATATCCGCCCTAGGCAGTAAATTAGATCCTGTTAGTCGAATGACCCCCCCCCCCCGTACCGCTATTAGGAGAGCCATTACACTCGACATTGCCAGATCGGCTAGTAGAATAAATTCTTTCCTGGTGGTCTGAAAAAACATTGATATCTTTTGAAATAGTTGTAACGCTCGCTTCAGGGCTCCCTTGTGACTCAATGAAGCCATTGAAACGATCCGATAAAGTGTCTACCTTCTGGGTCAGCAGTTCCACAAGTTGGGCTAAACTAGGGCTTTCTTCCTACAAAACGATTCCAGATGGTTGCAAAGGAGGAGTATCCATCTCCAAACAAGACATTTCGACAAACCAATTACATGTACAAACAGTGTACCTAGAATGAGATAACTACACTCCTTCGCTCCTCAAGAACAGCCGAAACATCCAAAATAATGTCCGGAACACTTGAGTTGAAAAATACACTCTTTATTAATAAAATTTAAGCTTCCTACAAGCTTTACATCAGTTTAAAATTCACCAACTTCCTCAGAGACACAAAATACATGAAACGGAAACAACGTCACTTGACCACCACTCATTTAAATACTCTTACATTGTCCTTTAAGCGGTAAATGAATTAATGTCAATTAAAAACGTCATTATTTCATCTATTATTGTTGTTTATTAGATTTACACACTATGTAATCATATGAAAAATATTAGGTATTATGTACCAGTGATGTGTTTATTCACATATTTTCACATAAGATGTATACAACGGTTTTTAACATCTTTTAATGTTTTATACATTTTTAATTGACATTAATTCATTTACCGCTTAAAGGACAAAGTAAGGGTATATAAATGAGGGGTGGTCAAGTGACATTGTTTCCGTTTCGTGTATTTTGTGTCTCTGAGGAACTTGGTGAATTTTAAACTGACGAAAAGCTTGTAGGAAGCTTAAATTTTATTAATAAAGAGTGTATTTTTCAACTCAAGTGTTCCGGACATTATTTCAGATGTTTCGGCTGTTTTTGAGGAGCGAAGGAGTGTAGTTATCTCATTCTTGGTACAATGCTTGTGCATATACTTGGTTTGTTGGAGTGTCTTGTTTGGAGATAGATACTCCTCCTTTGCAACCATCTGGAATCGTTTTGGAGGAAGAAACCCCTAGTTTAACCCAACTTGTGGGACTGCTGACCCAGAAGGTAAACACTTTATCGGATCGTTTCAACAACTTCATTGAGTCACAAGGGAGCCCTGAAGCAAGCATTACAACTATTTCAAAAGATATCAACGTTTTTTCAGACCACCAGGAAAGAGTTTATTCTACTAGCCGATCTGGCAATGTCGAGTGTAATGACTCTCCCAATAGCGGTACAGGTGGGGTCATTCGACTAACAGGATCTAATTTACTGCCTAGGGCAGATATGCAAGGTGAAAATATGCCAAATACTAGTTCTATGCGAGGTGTTTCACCTCATTCTAATGCTGCTACTGTTCCAACTGCAAATAATATGTCGGAGCAGTTTAATCTTAACATGTGGCTCAGTCGCCCTGTTTCCCTACAGGATAATCTAAGGAATTTTGCAGAGAATCAAGTTATGTCTGAATTATCTGATTTGCCAACTAAATTAAGTATTTTTGACCAGATCCTGATGAAATTGAGAAAGATAAATCTGGAAGTGACCTATTTTAATGAATGTAAACAAGCTAAAGTGGTCCGAAAAGGTCTCAGGTCTTGGCAATACCCTACGGGGTTGGTGGAAGGGTCCACTTTTCATTCTGACTTGATCCAATTGTTTGCAGGCATGGATTCGAATTGTTAGATTTGATAAAAGGTCATTACCAACAAGCGGCTGACAATTTAACCAAAGAAATTACCAAAGTGGATGTGGAAATCAAAAATGATTTGAATTTCCACTGTTACTTATTTGAGTACGAGAAGTCATTTAACAGTATTGATCAACATATTAACAAAATTACAGCTAATAAAATAAAAAAAACTCAAAAGGGATATTAAAGCCTATGGGGAGGGTATGGCATATCCTAAACCGCCTCCTTTCCAAGGTAATTATTTGGCCTCTAGTGTGTGCCACTTGGGACGAACCAGCAACTCCACTACGGAAGAAATGGCAAATTCTAGTACCTCTATCCAAGGGGAGGCTGATACCCTACAATCTAGTAAGCCGATTCAACGGAGTGACCATTTGGCTCAACAACATCGATCTTCCCATTCTGTTCAGGAGGCAGAGAAGCCAAATTTTCAGAACTCAGCCTCCTACCATTCCTCCTACCAGGGTCGGAAGACCAGGAACAGATCGAGGAACAGGAGGAATTAGTTGAGCCCCAGGATGAAGAGGTTCAGTCTATTAGAAAGACCTGTCATCATCACTAATGCTGATTCAGACTTCAACATCTACAACTTTTCTGACTTCAACTTCTCCAGTGAGTTGGTGGAATTGCTAGCCAAGGGTCTTAACTTTGTCCCTTCAAGACGGACGACCTGGCTAAAACCATAGTGGAACTGAAGTTATTTGTCAGAAAGTTAAACTTACAATTTTTGCTGGGCAAAAGTAATAGAGAATTGGGCAATTTCGCTATCCCTAGTACCTATAATCCACCTTTATGTCCAGTACTTGAAATGTTTGAACAGATTTGTTAAATGGATATCCGCCACCTATTAAGCCAACCCCCTTTATCTCATGGTTTCACGTTTAACACCAATAAGAAAGAAAGAGCTCTCTTAGAGCTTTAATGTAAAGCAGCAGTTAGAGTCATGCAACCTGATAAGGGGGGTGGCTTTGTGGTGATGAACCAATGGGATTACATCAGGAGAATGGAGGATATTTTGACTACTGATACCTACAAGGAAATATCTAAGAATGAGTTAAATGTAGGCCTTGCTAGAATCATTGGCTATTATAACAACATGTTTATTAACACAATAGACCTACATTTACTCAATTATATATCTATACCAGCGCCTAAAATTCCTATGATTTTTGGTTCTCCCAAAATTCATAAGAAGCTCGGAGATCCACATATGCGTCCCTTGGTTAGTGCTAGGGGTAGCATAACATATGCTGGTGCTAAGGTGTTTTTTTCCATCTTGAAGAAATATGTAGTGAGCGAAGTTCAGATTTCCAAGGATTCTTGGTCATTTTTATCAAGAGTAAATCAAATTCCTTACAGTGCAGATACTTTCTTCTTAACCATAGATGTGAGGGACTTGTATTCTTCTATCCCCCACACAGTGGCACTGGACTGGATTCCCACCTTGATGAATTCTAAAGGAGCACATAAAGAGGAGATACATTTGTTCAACAAATTGCTGGATATTATTTTATCCAGCAATTATGTATCCTTCAATAATAAGTACTATTTACAAAAACTGGGGTACCTATGGGATCTCCATGTGGTGCTAGTGTAGCAAACTTGGTGATGGCATTTTGGGAAAGGGAATATGTATTCACATATCCTTTGTTTCAGGACAAGGTATTGTTGTACACATGCTTCTTGGACGATATTTTCATCATCGTAAAGGGTGACCAGGTCATAGTGGACCAACTTTTAAACCACTTTAACTCTTCTACTGAATTCTTAAAAATCACCTTCAGTGTGGAAAGTGATAAGATTTCATATCTAGATGTAGATCTCTCAAAAGACAACAAAGCTAATTGTTATATAGCAACAATTATCTCCAGTTCAACAGTTGCCACCCCTTTTCCCAAAAGAAATCTATCATAAAGGGTCAACTGGTGAGAGCTGCGAGAATGGTGACTAGAGACAGTGATTTTGTCAACAAATGTAAATTCGTGGAGGGTCTTTTTCTAAAGAGAGGGTACCTGGCTGACCTAATTTTGGATTTAATTGTTGAGGTCCACAATAAGCGGGTGTCAGGTTTCTATATTCCCATACTCAATTCTTCCAACACCAGTGAGAAATCAAGTATATTTGACAAGGTAGTCAATACAGTTCACCCTTGTAGCTTCATACTCACTTATACTGTGGATGTAAAAGGTATTATTTCAATCATCCATAAAAATTGGAGTTACATTATGCAAGATGGGTTGTGTAGGGAGATTGTAATGGAATATCCAAAAATAACATTCAGGAGGGGTAAAAACCTTAAAAATATCTTAGAGTCTAAATCTGAACCTACGTTGGTAAGTTCAGGTATGTCTAAATGTAACATGTGCCGATACTGTAAGTATATTACAGTGGGTTCAACCTTCGTTATAAGAGACTCTAGATATGAAATACAAGGTAGGTTTAATTGTTCCATTTCAGGAGTAGTTTATCTAGCTAGGTGTTCCCACTGCCCAGTTTTTTATGTCGGTAAGACCGACAGAAAACTACATGAGCGTATTTACGAACACATATATGCTATCAGAAAAAGGTAAGGTGGAAAATGCTCTGGTGAAACATGTAAAGGAACACTCTCTCCACCTTTTTTCATTTTTTGTTATTGATCAAGTCCGTTCAGATGGCAGGGGGGCAATTGATTCTCTCATCCTAGAGGGAAGAGAGTTGTTTTGGCAACTAAGATTGGATGCCTGTCACTATCCTGGCATCAACGATAGATTATCCATTGCTTGCATATTGAGATTAAAGAGCCTTACTAGATAGAGCCTAGTATTATTTAGTATGCTAATCAACTTTTTTAATTTCAAAAATAATCTTTTTCAATTTTATTAATTTTTAAATTTAGCATTAATATTTTCTTTTTCTACCAATTCTGTTAAATACTGGTTTAAATAAGCATCAGTTCCTCAGTTCCACTAACATAGAACAAATTAGAGGGTTTTATATTAATCTTAATAGTGCTTTTCATAGTATTACATAGAATTTGCAGTAGGGATTCAGTATGTATAGATAGCAGTAGAATTAATCAGTAGGACCCTTAAGGCATGTGTATGTTGTTGTCTCATTCATTATTTCATCTATTATTGTTATTTATTAGATTTACATACTATGCAATCATATGAAAAATATTAGGTAATATGTACCAGTGATGTGTTTATTCACATATTTTCACATAAGATGTATAAAACGTTTTTTAACATCTTTTAATGTTTTATACGTTTTTAATTGACATTAATTCATTTACCGCTTAAAGGACAATATAAGGGTATTTAAATGAGTGGTGGTCAAGTGACGTTGTTTCCGTTTCATGTATTTTGTGTCTCTGAGGAAGCTGGTGAATTTTAAACTGATGAAAAGCTTGTAGGATGCTTAAATTTTATTAATAAAGAGTGTATTTTTCAACTCAGTTGTTCCAGACATTATTTCGGATGTTTCGGCTGTTTTTGAGGAGCGAAGGTGTGTAGTTATCTCATTCTTGGTAAAGATGATGAGCATGAATAAAAGACAAAAAGAAAAGGACAAAAAAATCCTGTTTTCCTGTTTGGCTAATTTGGTGGAAGGTGTAGACAAGTAATATAAAAGTAACTGTATCACAATTGTTTACATTGGCTACTTTAAGTGAGAAAGTGGTAGACAGATGATTGAAAATAGTTGTCTTTCTATTTCACAAACAGCAGTTGTGCATATCTAGATGTGGACATAAAAACCTGTTCTACCCATGGCTTTCTACACATATTTAAATACAAGTGTACAGTAAGTCCTCCTGTCCTATCCTGCAATGTGTTGTATAGATATTTAGAAACAGATATACAGTGAGCCCTACAGGCCTCCTCTTGCTATGCACTGCTATAAATATTTACATACAGCTGTGGAGTATCCCTGCAGGCGTCTCCTGCCATGTGTTACTGTACATGTTTAGATACAGATATACAGTACACTAACCCTGCAAGCCTCTCCTACCATGTGTTGCTGTACATGTTTAGATACATACACACAGTGAGCCCTGCAGGCCTCTCCTGCCATGTGTTGCTGTACATGTTTAGATACAGATATACAGTACACTAAGCCCTGCAGACCTCTCCTGCCATGTGTTGCTGTACATGTTTAGATACATACACACAGTGAACCCTGCAAGCCTCTCCTGCCATGTGTTGCTGTACATGTTTAGATACAGATATACAGTACACTAAGCCCTGCATGCCTCTCCTGCCATGTGTTGCTGTACATGTTTAGATACATACTTACAGTGAGCCCTGCAGGCCTCTCCTGCCATGTGTTGCTGTACATGTTTAGATACAGATATACAGTACACTAAGCCCTGCAGACCTCTCCTGCCATGTGTTGCTGTACATGTTTAGATACATACTTACAGTGAGCCCTGCAGGCCTCTCCTGCCATGTGTTGCTGTACATGTTTAGATACAGATATACAGTACACTAAGCCCTGCAGGCCTCTCCTGCCATGTGTTGCTGTACATGTTTAGATACAGATACAGATATAGAGTACACTAAGCCCTGCAGGCCTCTCCTGCCATGTGTTGCTGTACATGTTTAGATGCATACACACGGTGAGCCCTGCAGGCTTCTCCTGCCATGTGTTGCTGTACATGTTTAGATACAGATATACAGTACACTAAGCCCTGCAGGCATCTCCTGCCATGCGTTGCTGTACATGTTTAGATACATACTCACAGTGAGCCCTGCAGGCGTCTCCTGCCATGTGTTACTGTACATGTTTAGATACAGATATACAGTACACTAACCCTGCAAGCCTCTCCTACCATGTGTTGCTGTACATGTTTAGATACATACACACAGTGAGCCCTGCAGGCCTCTCCTGCCATGTGTTGCTGTACATGTTTAGATACAGATATACAGTACACTAAGCCCTGCAGGCCTCTCCTGCCATGTGTTGCTGTACATGTTTAGATACATACTTACAGTGAGCCCTGCAGGCCTCTCCTGCCATGTGTTGCTGTACATGTTTAGATACAGATACAGATATAGAGTACACTAAGCCCTGCATGCCTCTCCTGCCATGTGTTGCTGTACATGTTTAGATACATACTTACAGTGAGCCCTGCAGGCCTCTCCTGCCATGTGTTGCTGTACATGTTTAGATACAGATACAGATATAGAGTACACTAAGCCCTGCATGCCTCTCCTGCCATGTGTTGCTGTACATGTTTAGATGCATACACACAGTGAGCCCTGCAGGCCTCTCCTGCCATGTGTTGCTGTACATGTTTAGATACAGATACAGATATACAGTACACTAAGCCCTGCAGGCCTCTCCTGCCATGTGTTGCTGTACATGTTTAGATGCATACACACGGTGAGCCCTGCAGGCTTCTCCTGCCATGTGTTGCTGTACATGTTTAGATACATACACACAGTGAGCCCTGCAGGCTTCTCCTGCCATGTGTTGCTGTACATGTTTAGATACAGATATACAGTACACTAAGCCCTGCAGGCCTCTCCTGCCATGTGTTGCTATACATGTTTAGATACATACTCACAGTGAGCCCTGAAGGCCTCTCCTGCCATGTGTTGCTGTACATGTTTAGATACAGATATACAGTACACTAAGCCCTGCAGGCCTCTCCTGCCATGTGTTGCTGTACATGTTTAGATACATACTCACAGTGTGCCCTGCAGGCCTCTCTTGCCATGTGTTGCTATACATGTTTAGATACAGATATACAGTACACTAAGCCCTGCAGACCTCTCCTGCCATGTGTTGCTGTACATGTTTTGATACATACACACAGTGAGCCCTGCAGGCTTCTCCTGCCATGTGTTGCTGTACATGTTTAGATACAGATATACAGTACACTAAGCCCTGCAGGCATCTCCTGCCATGCGTTGCTGTACATGTTTAGATACATACTCACAGTGAGAGCTGCAGGCCTCTCCTGTCATGTGTTGCTGTACATGTTTAGATACAGTTACAGATATAGAGTACACTAAGCCCTGCAGGCCTCTCCTGCCATGTGTTGCTGTACATTTTTAGATACATACACACAGTGAGCCCTGCAGGCTTCTCCTGCCATGTGTTGCTGTACATGTTTAGATACAGATATACAGTACACTAAGCCCTGCAGGCATCTCCTGCCATGCGTTGCTGTACATGTTTAGATACATACTCACAGTGAGCCCTGCAGGCCTCTCCTGTCATGTGTTGCTGTACATGTTTAGATACAGTTACAGATATAGAGTACACTAAGCCCTGCAGGCCTCTCCTGCCATGTGTTGCTGTACATTTTTAGATACATACACACAGTGAGCCCTGCAGGCTTCTCCTGCCATGTGTTGCTGTACATGTTTAGATACAGATATACAGTACACTAAGCCCTGCAGGCCTCTCCTGCCATGTGTTGCTGTACATGTTTAGATACAGATATACAGTACACTAAGCCCTGCAGGCCTCTCCTGCCATGTGTTGCTGTACATGTTTAGATACATACACACAGTGAGCCCTGCAGGCCTCTCCTGCCATGTGTTGCTATACATGTTTAGATACATACTCACAGTGAGCCCTGAAGGCCTCTCCTGCCATGTGTTGCTGTACATGTTTAGATACAGATATACAGTACACTAAGCCCTGCAGGCCTCTCCTGCCATGTGTTGCTGTACATGTTTAGATACATACTCACAGTGTGCCCTGCAGGCCTCTCTTGCCATGTGTTGCTATACATGTTTAGATACAGATATACAGTACACTAAGCCCTGCAGACCTCTCCTGCCATGTGTTGCTGTACATGTTTTGATACATACACACAGTGAGCCCTGCAGGCTTCTCCTGCCATGTGTTGCTGTACATGTTTAGATACAGATATACAGTACACTAAGCCCTGCAGGCATCTCCTGCCATGCGTTGCTGTACATGTTTAGATACATACTCACAGTGAGCCCTGCAGGCCTCTCCTGTCATGTGTTGCTGTACATGTTTAGATACAGTTACAGATATAGAGTACACTAAGCCCTGCAGGCCTCTCCTGCCATGTGTTGCTGTACATGTTCAGATACAGATATACAGTACACTAAGCCCTGCAGGCCTCTCCTGCCATGTGTTGCTGTACATGTTTAGATACATACTCACAGTGAGCCCTGAAGGCCTCTCCTGCCATGTGTTGCTGTACATGTTTAGATACAGATATACAGTACACTAAGCCCTGCAGGCCTCTCCTGCCATGTGTTGCTGTACATGTTTAGATACATACTTACAGTGAGCCCTGCAGGCCTCTCCTGCCATGTGTTGCTGTACATGTTTAGATACAGATATACAGTACACTAAGCCCTGCAGACCTCTCCTGCCATGTGTTGCTGTACATGTTTAGATACATACTTACAGTGAGCCCTGCAGGCCTCTCCTGCCATGTGTTGCTGTACATGTTTAGATACAGATATACAGTACACTAAGCCCTGCAGGCCTCTCCTGCCATGTGTTGCTGTACATGTTTAGATACAGATACAGATATAGAGTACACTAAGCCCTGCAGGCCTCTCCTGCCATGTGTTGCTGTACATGTTTAGATGCATACACACGGTGAGCCCTGCAGGCTTCTCCTGCCATGTGTTGCTGTACATGTTTAGATACAGATATACAGTACACTAAGCCCTGCAGGCATCTCCTGCCATGCGTTGCTGTACATGTTTAGATACATACTCACAGTGAGCCCTGCAGGCGTCTCCTGCCATGTGTTACTGTACATGTTTAGATACAGATATACAGTACACTAACCCTGCAAGCCTCTCCTACCATGTGTTGCTGTACATGTTTAGATACATACACACAGTGAGCCCTGCAGGCCTCTCCTGCCATGTGTTGCTGTACATGTTTAGATACAGATATACAGTACACTAAGCCCTGCAGGCCTCTCCTGCCATGTGTTGCTGTACATGTTTAGATACATACTTACAGTGAGCCCTGCAGGCCTCTCCTGCCATGTGTTGCTGTACATGTTTAGATACAGATACAGATATAGAGTACACTAAGCCCTGCATGCCTCTCCTGCCATGTGTTGCTGTACATGTTTAGATACATACTTACAGTGAGCCCTGCAGGCCTCTCCTGCCATGTGTTGCTGTACATGTTTAGATACAGATACAGATATAGAGTACACTAAGCCCTGCATGCCTCTCCTGCCATGTGTTGCTGTACATGTTTAGATGCATACACACAGTGAGCCCTGCAGGCCTCTCCTGCCATGTGTTGCTGTACATGTTTAGATACAGATATACAGTACACTAAGCCCTGCAGGCCTCTCCTGCCATGTGTTGCTGTACATGTTTAGATACAGATACAGATATAGAGTACACTAAGCCCTGCAGGCCTCTCCTGCCATGTGTTGCTGTACATGTTTAGATGCATACACACGGTGAGCCCTGCAGGCTTCTCCTGCCATGTGTTGCTGTACATGTTTAGATACATACACACAGTGAGCCCTGCAGGCTTCTCCTGCCATGTGTTGCTGTACATGTTTAGATACAGATATACAGTACACTAAGCCCTGCAGGCCTCTCCTGCCATGTGTTGCTATACATGTTTAGATACATACTCACAGTGAGCCCTGAAGGCCTCTCCTGCCATGTGTTGCTGTACATGTTTAGATACAGATATACAGTACACTAAGCCCTGCAGGCCTCTCCTGCCATGTGTTGCTGTACATGTTTAGATACATACTCACAGTGTGCCCTGCAGGCCTCTCTTGCCATGTGTTGCGATACATGTTTAGATACAGATATACAGTACACTAAGCCCTGCAGACCTCTCCTGCCATGTGTTGCTGTACATGTTTTGATACATACACACAGTGAGCCCTGCAGGCTTCTCCTGCCATGTGTTGCTGTACATGTTTAGATACAGATATACAGTACACTAAGCCCTGCAGGCATCTCCTGCCATGCGTTGCTGTACATGTTTAGATACATACTCACAGTGAGCCCTGCAGGCCTCTCCTGTCATGTGTTGCTGTACATGTTTAGATACAGTTACAGATATAGAGTACACTAAGCCCTGCAGGCCTCTCCTGCCATGTGTTGCTGTACATTTTTAGATACATACACACAGTGAGCCCTGCAGGCTTCTCCTGCCATGTGTTGCTGTACATGTTTAGATACAGATATACAGTACACTAAGCCCTGCAGGCATCTCCTGCCATGCGTTGCTGTACATGTTTAGATACATACTCACAGTGAGCCCTGCAGACCTCTCCTGTCATGTGTTGCTGTACATGTTTAGATACAGTTACAGATATAGAGTACACTAAGCCCTGCAGACCTCTCCTGCCATGTGTTGCTGTACATTTTTAGATACATACACACAGTGAGCCCTGCAGGCTTCTCCTGCCATGTGTTGCTGTACATGTTTAGATACAGATATACAGTACACTAAGCCCTGCAGGCCTCTCCTGCCATGTTTTGCTGTACATGTTTAGATACAGATATACAGTACACTAAGCCCTGCAGGCCTCTCCTGCCATGTGTTGCTGTACATGTTTAGATACATACACACAGTGAGCCCTGCAGGCCTCTCCTGCCATGTGTTGCTATACATGTTTAGATACATACTCACAGTGAGCCCTGAAGGCCTCTCCTGCCATGTGTTGCTGTACATGTTTAGATACAGATATACAGTACACTAAGCCCTGCAGGCCTCTCCTGCCATGTGTTGCTGTACATGTTTAGATACATACTCACAGTGTGCCCTGCAGGCCTCTCTTGCCATGTGTTGCTATACATGTTTAGATACAGATATACAGTACACTAAGCCCTGCAGACCTCTCCTGCCATGTGTTGCTGTACATGTTTTGATACATACACACAGTGAGCCCTGCAGGCTTCTCCTGCCATGTGTTGCTGTACATGTTTAGATACAGATATACAGTACACTAAGCCCTGCAGGCATCTCCTGCCATGCGTTGCTGTACATGTTTAGATACATACTCACAGTGAGCCCTGCAGGCCTCTCCTGTCATGTGTTGCTGTACATGTTTAGATACAGTTACAGATATAGAGTACACTAAGCCCTGCAGGCCTCTCCTGCCATGTGTTGCTGTACATGTTTAGATACAGATATACAGTACACTAAGCCCTGCAGGCCTCTCCTGCCATGTGTTGCTGTACATGTTTAGATACATACTCACAGTGAGCCCTGAAGGCCTCTCCTGCCATGTGTTGCTGTACATGTTTAGATACAGATATACAGTACACTAAGCCCTGCAGGCCTCTCCTGCCATGTGTTGCTGTACATGTTTAGATACATACTCACAGTGTGCCCTGCAGGCCTCTCTTGCCATGTGTTACTGTACATGTTTAGATACAGATATACAGTACACTAAGCCCTGCAGACCTCTCCTGCCATGTGTTGCTGTACATGTTTTGATACATACACACAGTGAGCCCTGCAGGCTTCTCCTGCCATGTGTTGCTGTACATGTTTAGATACAGATATACAGTACACTAAGTCCTGCAGGCCTCTCCTGCCATGTGTTGCTGTACATGTTTAGATACATACACACAGTAAGCCCTGCAGGATTCTTCTGCCATGAGTTGCTATATATCACTATTTACAGCTATAGTGCTTATAATGCTGCTGAATCACATGCATCAAGGTAGGACCTTGCAGTACAGTTCGCAACTAGGGATGCATACAAACACAACATGCTCTGAATGGTCTGCTCATCTTGGTACATACAATAAGTAATATGTATCTATCCTTTGCATCTTTAGTTTTGAAAAAACACTGTAACCTCACAAAGCATACATTCAAGGGAAAAAAACCTGGACAAATAATGAAGTTGCCTGATGTGATCTGGACAATTATTCTAAAGTTTTAAGGATATATTAAAAGCTAAGTAACATTCTCCTAAGGCAAAATCTTTTGTCCCAAATCAAGCTGATAAGACAGTGAACTGATGTTGAATTTTGCTGAGGATGAGGAATTCATAGTAAAGGGCCCAGAGGTTAATTCTTTTTTAATGGATGCTCTGGATAAAGTACATTGAACTATGCAGGCTGGATCACAAAAAAGCCAAATAATTAAGCCAGGACAGGATTTTGAAGTTGGCTAATCAATGAATAAGCCCCTTGGCAGGGGACATGAAACTGTGAAATTAGCGCTGGTATAAGGGAATGCGTGAATGGGCGTTCCTTCGTTGAAGGTTGTGCGTTAGGCCCGGCAAGCCAGCATGTAAAAATCTACTGCCAATCATTAGCGGACTGGAGTTCCGCTGTGGCGACCCCTAAACAGGAAAAGCTGAAAGACAAACAATAAGGGAATGGGTCAAATGTCAGACAAACAGTTACACCAAAAATGACATAAATGGTTAGGATTGTTGTGAAATGTTTGTTGTTCACCTTTTGTTAGTGTGTATATGGTTGCATTATTTTAGACTTGGATTGTCTTTTTGAAACTTTAATACAGGTTTAATGATTAAAAAAAAAGATAAACAAAATGCCCTTGACAGGCAGGACCTATGTAACATACAAAACCTTGAACCTGCTGCTCTTTCTTAACTACATTGATTCAAAGTGGGAAGCTGTACCATTGGCAACAGTGTCCTCTGATAAGGAACTGAGGTTTCTAGATAAATATAATAAAATTTTTGTACGTCTAGTACATTAGCTGAAAGAGCATCTAATTACTCAGCACATACAGAATCTAATAAAAGCCCCATTTAAAGTCATATTTAAATAAACGTACAGCCTATTCTAGTGGTAATACTACTAAAGGAATTGGACAACTGCTTCCTGCAGCAGATAGGTTATGAGTTCATATACTACATGTGTTTATTATACTGTCTATGCTACTTCAAGTGATGGCATTTCAGCTTTTAAGGCTAAGAATTGAATATTACAAGCAGGATATTAGTGGCAAATTACTGACTGCTCTTATGAAACCATAATCTATATTTGGTCAAGCTGGATATTATATTATTGTGGATCCTGAAAAAAATATAAAACAAAATCTTCCTTTAAAGATATGTTTGTACCCTCTTCTTCTTATACCAGAGGAATTTGTTATACTTCTAATAAAACAAATATGGAGGAAATAATTTTTTTCTCAATATTTTTGAGATCAAAAATGGCTCAAAGAGAAACAGTCTAGACTCTCAGAATGACGGTTTGGCACCCAGGGCAGCGTATTTAATTAAAGTCCCAGTTTTTTAGCATAGCCCCACCCTTTTCTAGTTGGCCACACCACTTCTCATTGGCCCCACCCATTCAGCAGTCTCCTGCAGTCCCCCTTTGATTTGAAGCCACCAGCCACCACTGCCAACAATGTTTCGACTCAGTTTGGATTGCCACTCTGTTAGTATAGATGGATAACGTCCTGACTTTGGCCCAGTTTACCCAAGATCATTTATTCCTTTCATGACTGATAGAGAAGCAGGAAAGATGGGAGTAGCTACTCTGGGAGGAGAGACCACAATGGTGGTGGTGCAGGTGGGTCATTTTTTTAGTGCTGGTGGAGGGTGGAGCTTGAACCAACTGCCAGTCTGGGCATTAAGGACGGTTGGGGTGACATAATGACCCTAATGGTTCATGTCAGACGCATCCTTATAGTCCCATGTCTCATTTCCCACCCAGCCATACAAGCACAATATCACCACATAGGGGGTAGAGTCTAAGAAAAAAAGCCCTAGTGTGCAGGACAGCATAGATATGATGCTTCTGGCTACTAGCTGCATTTCGCATCTCCACATCCTCTTGCCTGCCTGATAATAGCTGAGGTGGTCATAGTCCAATGGGGATAATACTGGGGACTACAGAGAGGAGCAGTACCAAGCAGCTGATGGTCAGCTGGATGTCTGCCAAGGGAACCCAAGAAATGATTTGAATCAGTTCTTCAATGTGTTTCAGAATTTCTTTGTGGTACCACTCTAATGGGAAGGGTACCAACGGCATGTAACCTTCTACCAAACCTGTCAGTGACTTTACTTTCTCTGTCACTAAGTGGATTATTTAATTATTTAACATTTGTTTACTGGGAAAATCTGACTTGGAACGAAGCCAGTTTTCAAAGAAGGCCCAGGGAGAAATGCACCAGATGCTTATCTTTGTAACGTCTGCAGTTTTAGGCCCTTTAAGAAGAGCCTACATATATAAATATATATATATATATATATATATATATATATATATATATATATATATATATATATATATATATATATATATATATATATATATATATATATATATATATATATATATATATATATATATATATATATATATATATATATATATATATATATATATATATATATATATATATATATATATATACACATTATGCATATATATATACATTATGCATATATATATATATATATATATATATATATATATATATATGGATCCCTATCACATGGTCGAGGGGCCTCACCCCCTACACCCCCAATGTGGGGGGCTGTGCCCCCCCACACCCCCTAACTATATATATCAACTCCAGGGTTGCACAACATTGGGGAGGGGGGCAAATCTGCCTGTCGACCAAATGAATTGTCGACCAAATAAAAGTCGATCAAATGGCTTGTCAACCATCTCAGGTAGACCCATACATACATATATATATATATGTGCGTGTGTGTGTGTGTGTGTGTGTGTGTGTGTGTGTGTGTGTGTGTGTGTGTGTGTGTGTGTGTGTGTATGTATTGATCCTGTATTCTTCAAAATTATTAAGAGAAATAGTACATTAAGTCAGGGTCTTAAGCCACAGAAACAAATAAATAAAAATAGGATTATTTCAAGTGGTTTAGGTGTAGCAAGCTTCAGTAGATCAACAGTGTTTTTCTTGGGGAGAATAAACCCCTAGTATCTCTCATAAAATGATCCTTCATCACATTTAGAGTTTCACAAAAAGATATCCTTTGGAAGACAGCCAAATCTGAAAGATTTCCTATCCCAAAATTGATACTTGAAGAATGATGAAATCTGGTTTGCATATTTCTTGGCCTCTTTCTTTTGTTTTAAATTAGAAGAAAGGGGGTTTATCTGTTTTGAAACCTAGTGGCACCTGAAAGTACAGCTAATCCCTCCTTATGAAACTTAAAATAAATGAAAACAGCGGCAGTAAAACTGGATGTCCAGGTTACTGATGTCTGATCACTGGATGCCTAAACATCAGTGATCAGATAATATCATGATGTGAGTTATGATATAAAGTGCCTGTTAACCTCCAAGTAAAAGTTGATTATGAAGTGGCCATCTACCCAAGTGACATCCAATCCTTAGGCATCCCACCAATAATAACTGGAATAATCACCAAAAGAGAGAGAGAGAAAGAGAGAGAGGGGGGCAGAAATGTAACCATTTTCAGAAGCTATTGAAAGAGGCCAAAGAGGCTATTGAGAGGCCAATGGGAATATTCAAATAGCTCAGAAGAGTTTCAGCTATATGGCTTCTGAATGCTCACTGACGTTTTTACTTTTTATTAAGTCTTTATTGTGGCATTCAGTGCTCGTCAGCACAGCAGAAAGGGGTAGTGTGGCTGTTGTCCTAAACACACTCAGCTGAGTGTTTCTTTGGCTCACCAGAGTGATTTTGATTTTTTTTGTCTATGATGTTTTTCTGCGTAAACTTTTTTAGTTTCAGTCTTTCAGTTTATTCTCAGAAGGTAAAGGCAGAACTGAACAATTTTCATGTCCAAACCTATTTGAGCATCTGCTGTTAATGCTCCCGGAATCCCTTGCTGAGGCAGTAAGGTACTGTACAGAACAGGGGAATGAGGCTGTCTTCAACCTGTGGAATGGGGAAAAAATCCTTACCCTTATAGCCAGAACAGCCATTACACAACTAGTAAGAGTCTTGATTCCCAAATATTTAGTGTGAAAAACCCAGTGCCAGCTCCACAGATTCATAGACAGGATAGCTCTGTATGACTGATGCTGCTATACAGATAGAGGGAAAGATATGTGCTTGATTGACTTTTTATATATTACGATATTGTCATACGTCAAGTGAAACCGATACCTTTGTTTCTTCAGCTTTTATCCTAGATCTCTTCTGTAAACTATGCTGCCCAGTGAGGATGACCCAGCAACAAAAATGTAATAACTAGTCTGAATAAATACATAAAGACTGACAGAAATAATCGGACCACTTGATCAGCTCCTACAGTGAATCTTCCAGCATCTGAGCAGCTAGATGAATATAGTTTACCTGTGACACAGGTAGGTACTATGGCCCTGTGTCAGACAGCTGCATTCAACACCTGCTTCAACCTGTGCTCCAGATTTGTGCAAAGTAGTGAACTGTTTCCATATATACTTATGAATTGATCAAATATGCCCTTTTGGCAGCTGGGTGAGTCTGCTGATCAAAGCTGACTTTTGCCTACATTGGAAGGATAACATAACTTACACATAAATGACTGTCAAAAATGAGGTACAGATGCTTCACAAAATATGAATTGCCACTAGCTGAAAAGGTATTGCAACCAGTTAAGCAGTTAATTTAGATAAATGGAGTTATTAAGAACAATCCATTCCAAATACATTGCTAGATTCTAAAGTACACAAAAGGACCCTCTTTTAATTTATAATCAGGGTTGAACACTATACCAGGACCTCTTTTTTGCTGCATAAGCATGTACATCTGGTATGAATTTGTGTATCTGTACATCTTTAGGCCACTGTGTCAGTGCTGTCTCTGTCATGGTCACATGATCATTCACTTGAAAGAAAAAAATAGGTGTCACATTTGGAAAGAAGAAGCCTTAGCTACATACACTTACTTATTTAGCACAAAAACTAGAGTAATAGTACAGAGTACATGCCCATGTAGCTCCGAGAAACACCTCTTCCTGGTCTTTCATGTGTCTCCGCTACAAGAAAAAACTACATTTTATAAGAAATATGCCACCTCAGTGATCTCTGGATTCCAAGTATAAGAGGAATCTTGAATTATCTTTCACTTCAAGCCAAAGACCAACAAACATACAGGCTAAAATGCATAGTAACTTCCTACAACTGTATGACCTGGGCATTTCTTCTGGTTGGGCTTATCTCCGACCATGTCCAAGTTGAGAACTCATCTTAGAAAAGACAAGTTCTATCTGTGGTAGTATAAAACTATTCAACCTATTAGTATACAATGTCATTTACAAAGCTAGAACAAACAGAAATATCCTATGTAGCCACTTAGATGAAGTTAACACTTGAACAGATAAAAAGTAGTTTCCTTACAATTACTCATTACTGTAATGTCCAGTAATAAATCAGATGCCTTTTACTCTAATGAAAAAAAAAAACACTACAGCTATCCTGACAGATTGTAATGTTGATTTCTGACTCCAAGGTCTTGTCTTTCGGGTTTTCCTGGTTAGGGGTCACCACAGCGGAACTCCAGTCCGCTAATGATTGGTAGTTGATTTTTACGTGCCGAGTTACCAGCCCTGACGCACAACCTTCAATGAAGGTACACCCATTCACGCATGTCTCCACGCAGAAGACGCTCTAGCTGAGAATCAAACCGGACAGCGTCGTACTATGAGATGACAACGCTACCGCAGCACCACCACTGTAAATTCAGAACTTCCATAAACAATGTGGGCATACAAGATAAAAAAAGTCTTCAAAAGATTTAGAAAGCATACCTGAATGATACCAGCAGAATGCATAGCACACATTGTAGCCACGAAAGCCAGACCAACAGTGGCTCCATCAAAATCAACATTTCTAAAAGGAACATAAGTAAGTAAATATTAATATTAGCTGTGTATCTGAGACAGCAACCACATTAAAATAACCAGTCATAATTCCTCACAAGTAAATCATGTACACTGAGCAACAGACAGAAGACATCCAATAATTAACTGAGGAAAAAATTTCCATCTGGTTTAAGGAAACTGACTAAGGACACTATAAGGTATTCTAGTTGGTGTGCAGTCCAGTTGTGGTAGGTACTGGGTGCCCATTGATGTTTTCAATGGCATAGATCTGCTACCAGCCCAGGCTTCAGTTCCTTCCCTGGTAGAGAACACAGGAATAGAACCTGCAAGCTTAACAAGTACGTAGTGCGTACAGCATGGTGAGTATGCTTCGATATCTGGAAAAAGATAAAACAATTAAGTGCTTCTATAGTGTGAGACATGATCTTAACAAATGTTAAGCACCCCCTGCTTCACAGTACAGAGGCACTGTCAGTCAGGCAGGGTGCAGCTGTGGAGCACATAGAATTCCTGTAATGGTGGGGTTGGGCTCCTACAGAGACAGTAGGCCACGCTTCCACACCTCAAAGCTGGCCCACTCCCGACCAGTTGACACTGGTCACGGCCAAATGAAATAAAAGTAGTGAAACTATCAGGCAGGTCCACTAAGGATTAAAAAAGTAAGGTGCAGTGGCAGTCACATTTGTAATACTACTGGTGATAGTGAAATGCTATATGGGGGTATTTGTAATCTTTAGTGTGCCTCATGCAAGAAAAAGAAAGTGTATTTAAAAAAGAAATTCTTCCTCAGTGAGGTGGCATAGACAGCTATTAGAACTGCTTTCTGGTTATTGTACAAGTACAAGAAATAATTACGTTAGTAGCTGAGCATTATCATTCTGTTTTCTCTTCAGTAGATCTGAACTGCGCCAGCTCATAAAACTGTCTAGCGTTGTCCCTGAATTAGAGCTCACTGTCATCTTGTCACCATTGTTCCAGATGTCGATGCCGATGAGTGCAACAAAGGAATTGATTTCTTTGTAAACCTGTTTTCATTTGACAAAACAGGAAATGGTTAGTTTTATTTAGTTCTGTGTCTACACAACGCATCTTAGCTGCACACCACTCAGTTAACACAGCCACTTTAATGGCCAGTAATATGGCCTATATTAAGAGTAACATAATTTTAAAGCCTCCAAATTAAGTAATCAGCTAATTCACTTAAAGATTAAGTGGAAAGGTTCTTTTACTATTTCTTTTCTGTTGAGGTGTCTATATTATGTATTTATTTTATGGTAAAAAAATAACTTTCCACTTGATTTTTAAGAAATTGGGCATGGTCCAGAATGGATCTTGAAGGTAATCAGTAGCACTAAGTAACTACAAAACAATGAAGCAGATAAACACTAATTATACTGAAAGCAAAGAAATCTGTAATACAGATACCACAACAATTATTTTGGGAAATAGTTTATTAATGCAGAAAGGCCTCTATCCAAGAGTAGGGCTATTCTGAGAGACAAGTATATGATATGCTAACAAATTGTAATTAATGACTAATTGCACAGTGATTCTGGTCTACATTTTCAAATGGATTTCTATAACTTTTGTCCATATTTGTTCATGTTATGGCTGAAAGTGGCCCACTTGGATTACCACATTTACCCTGTTAGTCTTTGTTGTAGCCATGTGTTGCGCAGATCCCTGTTCCAGTACCTAAGCTGAGGAACAAGGAAAAAAAAAAAGGCAAAAGTCCCATCCTCCAAGTAGAGGAGCAAAAAGTAAACTCCTCTTCTGTCTTCTCCTCTGAGTTGAGGAGAAAATAAAAAAAAAACTGCATTCTAGCACACATGGATCTCTGAAGCTCTTCAGTCTTGAGTGAATGCTGATTATAATAAAGTCACTAGATCTGCAGCTAAGCTACCATACAGATCTCACCACTGCACTGCACTGAGACAAATAAATGACTTGAACTCCCTCAAGCCTAAATCTCTCATGACTACTAGTAATCTGCAAAATTATTTATCACCCAGAAAAATGATCAACATTATTCAACCTTAGTCCCCTAACAGGACGTATTGATCTAATGGCAAAAATCTTATCTCTGTACCTAAATCCGGGTACCTAGCTGGTGATTCTCTGTATTCAAACTCAACAGCTAAAAACAGAATAACATTCCATGCCATCTAAGACAACTAGATAGCCAAATCGTATTCAAGAATGAACTTAAAAAACATCTGATAAATACCTGGCTCTGTACATACAGCCCACTTGGTTAACTTCATAAACAGTCACCCCTCACAGTCAGCTACCCTTGTCTCACTCTAGGCAAATCCAGCCTTCTC
The DNA here is from genome assembly GCF_019279795.1 of Protopterus annectens. Lineage (NCBI taxonomy): Eukaryota > Metazoa > Chordata > Ceratodontiformes > Protopteridae > Protopterus > Protopterus annectens. The sequence continues at coordinate 584,288,529 of NC_056743.1, read as the reverse complement.
ATTTCCTCTACTGTCCTTTTCCAGCTTTACCTAAACATAATATTCTGCAAGAAAAACCCAGCCAAGTTAGAATTTTCACTGTGTGATATTTTAAACCCCCTGTAGTGGAGGCTCATAAGATATATGCAGATGACCCCTTAAGGACATCAAGAGTTTCAGCTAGATGGCTTCTGAATGTCCATGATTTTTTTTGTTACTTTTGCCAAACCTCACTTGCTGTGGACATGCATGTTTCAGCCTTTTTATTGACTTCATCAGCACAGCATAAGTGGATAGTTTGGTTATGCTTCTGCTGATTAGGTCAATAAAAAGGCTGAAACATGCATGTCCATTGCTAGTGGGTTTCAGCTTTATTGGCATGAATGTAACCATAAAGACTTAAAAAATAAGAAAGTCATGGGTGTTTAGAAGAATTAAATACAACAAGGCCAATTACGGGGTCAAGATAGATTCTCAGGCTAAAGCCAACCACAAGGCCTTCTACAGTTATGTCCTGCAGTGTGCTGAAGTGGGGGTAAATGGTACCACCTTTACAGAGTAGCGTGACATAACAAATCTGCTGGCTGACAAATTTGGCTCTAAGCCCCCCCCCCCCACTCTCCCCCTGACTTCCCCCATGAAATCCCTACTAGCATAACCCCCAACTATTAGCAGGGAGCAGGTCATGGTGACACTCACAAAGGCCAAAAACACAGCCTCAAAGGACCCAGACAATAGCCCATGTTGCATCCTACATAGCTCAAAACATACCTTTTTGGATGAATTGAGACACTTTTCAACTATAGCCTGAACACAGGCTACATACCACATGAATGAAGGACTGCAATGGCTATCCCTCTTCACAAGGATGAACCATCAACTGACCCCAGAAACTACAAACCCATTAGTTTCACTAGTCTAATATGCAAAACCATAGAAGAAATTATCATGTAAATGATCAAAAAGACGTTGGCAACTTACAGAAACTGGACCCATCCAAGTATGGTTTTGCCAGTGGAAGGCCATACCTATGTAACTTGTTAGACTTCTTTGAGAGGAACACAAAGGCAATGGATGAGGGAAAAACAGTGAATACTGCCAACCTAGACGTGGCTGAGGCATTGGATACAACACCCCATTCAGGTACTGTTGACAAACTCACTGAAATTGGCAAAAATCCCTACATACCTCACAAGCTTGCCAGCTAGCTCACACGTAGGACCCAAGAAGTCAGGATTGGTGAAACCACCTCAACTAAGAGATTGATCACCAGTGGAGTAACTCAGGACTCAGTGCTGGGCATGCTTCTGTATGGTATCTACTTCTCGGTGGTCAAGGCTAAGGTGAAGGGCCTCTGGCTCACCAAATTTGCAGATGACTGCAAATTGGCAAAGCCACAGATTAAAACATAATTCCAAGAAGTGCATTATAGTACCTTTGGAGAAAATGTCCACCCATATTAATTATTCCATTGATAACATACATCCTAAGAGATGACCCAGTATTTAGGGATCTGGGAACATATGTAGGTCTGATGGACCTTTTGCCCATCCACAAAATGAATGGCACCACAAACACTGGGGTCAATAATTTAAACTTTGCTTGTGTCATAAACAGAGCATGCTGGTGAGACTAATGTGTATCTTAAAGGATCCCCACACTCAGGAATAGGCTCCCCATCCATGTGGAGTAAAGTCCATCCCTAACTCTATTTAGACATAACCTTGACCATTGTATGGGAAATCAGAAATTCACCCCTTGTCTGGCCTCCATGCCTCTGATAGAGAGAGGCCAATAGTAAATATGCCTGTCCAGTGCCAGAATTCGCCAAATTACACATGCACTCAGGTCTCTCAGCAACGAGTACTATTATAACTCTGTCATAGTTCATGTTGGTGTGAATGATCTGATATTTATCTCACTGGACTATATGAAGAAAGACATGGTCAAGCTCTCTGAGTATGTGTCCCAGACAGGTATGTCTCTAGCCTTGAGTAGCATACTACCCTCATCTAGAATGATGCCACAGCACAAGGAAAAAATGATTGATTTCAATAATTGGCTTAGTTTTTGGTGTCATTCCAAGGGGATCCAGCTCCTGTCTGCCTAGGAAGCCATGGTAGACAAACCTTGCTGCTTTGTCAGAGACATTTTTGTGCCTGACACCCCTAGGCTTTCAGCTATCTTGCCAAAGGCTCTTGCCTCCCCCATAGTGCCTTTTTTAGGCAAGGTCTTGAAAACAATATTACTGACATGAAATTAACCAATCAGAATAAAATAAGGGTCATGCTGGTAAATGCTAGGAGCTTAAACCAAAAGCTGCACTCTCTAGAAGCACTTCTATCACTAGAAGATGTAGATATCTATGCAGTCACAAAACCTGGTTTAAGGCCTCAGACAGTACACTGGCTCTGCAAGGCTACACCTTTAGACCACAAAAAGAACATGTGAAAACCAAAGGAGGTGGTGATTCAATCTATATTAGAGATACATTCACCTCAAGTCTAGTTAGACTGGACAACTCCGTGGAGTTATTCTAGGTCCAGGTTATGGTGGGTGAGACCCCTATTCAAGTCCAAGCCAGTTATAGATTCCTCTCCATGGGTCATGAGACCCACAAAGCCTACATACCCATACTGAAGACAATCCAAAATTTACCAAACACACTGCTTATGGGGGATTTTATCCCACCATCAACTGGGAAACCTACTCTAGCCCAAACTCGCTAGCATAAAAGTTCCTTGACTTTGTGAATTCAAATGCCCTGGAGCAAATTTTCCATACCCCAACAAGAGGAACAAACATTCTAGATCTGGTCCTCACCAACATGTCAAACAGCTGCATTGCTATACCACATTGGACCCCCATTAGTTAAAAATGACCACAAATCAGTCACCTTCAGACTGACACTAAAATCAGAACTCACAAAGGGTGAAATCAGACTAAAAAACTTCACCAAGGCAAACCATACCCTCCTAGGTGACGTTATAAATGCATCCCAAGCCCCACCACAAGCTGAAAGTGGTAACTACGCCAAAGCTTACACTAATGCCCTGTACAATCACTTGCATACGTGTATAAAATTGGTTTTACCAGATAGGATCAAAGCCAGAGCCCTAAGTAAAATCAAGCTGCCGTGGTGGACTTCCAGCATCAACAAACTCTACAATAAGTGCAAAAAGTCACTATCCAAGAAATCAAAGACAAGGACCCAAGCACCCTGCTCAGCCTTAAAAACAAATAAGATAACTTGTCAAATCATCCAAGAGCTCCTTTGAGAGAAACCTAGCAAGTACTGCCAAGGATAACCATAGGGCCTTTTACAGCTATGTAGATAACCTAAAGGGTAAGTCCCAAGCATATGCAGAACTGGTGGCCAATGGTATGACACACACTGACTCTGTAGAGATAGCGAACCTGCTAGAGGATAGATTTGGTGAAAATTTCACTTCCTTATCCCCTCCTAACTTAAAACAAATCCTCCCCCAAACTTCTAAAGAGCAGGTCCTCAAAGCCCTTTCCAAGGCAAAGAACAACACCTCTATGGGACCAGATGACATCCCAGGCTGTTTTCTAAACAGGCTAAAACATGAATTAGCATAACCACTAAGTACCCTTTTCAATCATAGCCTAACCACAGGGTTTGATCCTGCGGAGTGGAGAACAACTACAGTTATTCCCTTCCACAAAGGTGGCCTAGCAACAGATCTGGGGAATTACAGACCCATAAGCCTGACCAGCCTCATCTGTAAGGCCATGGAAGTTATCATTATGGACCTAATAAATAAAAACATAGGTGACCTCCAAACCCAAGACCCTACCCAATCTGGCTTCATGAAGGGCAGATCCTGCCTGTTAAATCTGGTGGATTTCTTTGAAAGTGTGACCAAGGCCATTGATGAGGGCAGATCTGTGCACACAGCATACATTGACTTGGCAAAGGCTTTCAATACAATCATACATATAGGCATTAACGATAAACTTAGCAAATTGAATGTAAACCCCTTTGTTGTAAGATGGGCTGCCAACTGGCTCACAAACCAGACACACACTATCAAAGTGGGTGACTCCACATTAACCAGCAGACCTGTTACCAGCGGGGTGCCACAGGGGTCATTGCTGGGTCCCCTACTGTTTGGTATATACTTTTCAGATGCTCAGGTCAAAACCTAAGAGTTGTGGCTCATCAAGTTTGTAGACAACTGCAAACTAGGTGCAATCATTGAATCCCCAAAGGATGTCAGTATACTCTAGGGTGGTCTCACACAGACACGGTCTCAAACTGAATGCAAAGAAATGCATCATAATTCCCTTTGGCACAAACAATGTCCCTTAACACTATCAAATCAATAACAATACCCTAAGTACCCATGAAGTGGTAAGGGACCTGGGATCACAGGTTGACTGACACCTTAACTTCGACCACCATGTGTCTAACATTGTAAGGAGAGCTTTCCACATAGCTCACTTGATTAGTAAAGGCATTGCCTCAAGAGAAAAAGAAGTTATAACCCTCCAATACTCTACACTCATCTGGCCCATAATTGAGTATAAATAGGGGTAGCCATGGGGTCACCAGTAGGCTCAAGCTTTGCAAATTTAGTCATGGCCTACTGGGAGACAAACTATATCTTTAATAGCCAATGGAATAGTATTATTTTTACATACAAAAGATTTTTAGACAATATTTTTATTATTTTAAAAGGTGAACAAGAACAAACAGACCAATTAGTTGATTTTTTTAATACAACTTCCTCATTCTTAAAGTTTACAAAAAACTACCAAGATAATACAATTAACTTTTTGGATGTGGAACTTAGTAAAAGTACAGAAGGCTACATAGCAAAAATTTATAGAAAGAGTACTCATTCGAATACTTTTCTTCACTACATAAGTGCTCATCCTAGCCACCAGAAAAAATCAGTAGTAAAAGGTCAACTTGTCAGGGCGGCTAGGATGGTCACCTTAGAAGAGGACTTTGACAAAGAATGTAATTCACTGTACCATAAATTTCACAGTAGAGGATATCCATCAGAATTTTTAGATGAAATATTTAAAGAAGTAATTGGTAAAAGAAAAACCGGAATATATAAAGCGATTCTATATGGGGGTTCTGGAAGTACAACCCACATAATAAATGAAATACTAACTGAGGGTACCCAATTAACTTCATTAGAGTCTCTAACACCTGAACAAGAAGTAAACGTAGATAAAACAGATAAAGTACAAAATTATACCATTGCATTTACTTTCACATATTGTCCAGAAGCCTTGGATATATGTAGGGCACTGAGAAAATATTGGTATTGGTTAACATTAGATAAAGACCTTGCAAAAGTTCTAAATTTTGGTCCCATAGTTACATATAGACGGGGCACAAATATGAAAAAATTATTAGAACAAAAATATAATGTAAAGAAAAACAACAGGGGTACCCACAAATGTGGGGCATGTAGGTATTGTTCCTATATTAATGAATCAGAAATGTTTGTAATCAGGAGAGACAAGTTCTTTGTCAATGGTTCATTTGATTGTAATTCCAAAGCTATCGTCTACCTTGCCCAATGCACACAATGTGCATCTTTTTATATTGGGAAAACGGATAGACGTTTAAGAGATAGAATTTATGAACATACAACAGCCATGGGGTCACCAGTAGGCTCAAGCTTTGCAAATTTAGTCATGGCCTACTGGGAGACAAACCATATCTTTAATAGCCAATGGAATAGTATTATTTTTACATACAAAAGATTTTTAGACGATATTTTTATTATTTTAAAAGGTGAACATACATATGCAATTAGAAAGAACAAAGAGGAAAGAACAAAGAGGAAAATGCTTTAGCTAGACATTGCAATTCGAATGCAAGTCATAGTTTTAAGTTTATGGTAATCAGTCAAATTCCAAACAAGGTAAACCAGTGTGACTACATAACTGATAACTTTTTGAAACTAGAATTGGAAAAACATGAATTGGCATGGCAACTACGTTTAGCAGCATATAGAGAACCAGGACTCAATGAACTTTGTTCTATTGCATGTGTACTAAAAATGAAAAATTTGTTGAGATGAATGGAATTTTACCTATTATTGTACATGGATATTCATCAAAAGTTTTAGGAAGACATATTTAAATACATATTTTTAAACAATTTTTAAACAATGTAACACAATATATTTATTTACTTTTGATAAATTTATATACATTTTTACTAATTATATAACAATAATATAAATTAATCATACATCTAATTGTTATTATTACTATCAATATTATTTTTGAATTTTATTGAACATCAGTTAATTTTTAAATTTCATATATATGTATTTATTATAGTTATTAATATTCATAATTTTTATGAATACTAATTAATTTGCAAACTTATTGAATCTAAAATTTATATATACATAATTTATTTAATATAATTATTATGAATATATATATAGATTTTAAAGGTATAAATATATATTCATTTATTTATATGTTACAATTTTTTGTATAACTTGTCCACTATAATAACTCATGAATTGTCAGTCATATTTTACTAGTTTAACTTTATTTTATTTTATTTTGTTTAGAAGCATCAAAGATTACTTTTTAATGGTTAAAAGTATACATAATAACTTTTTAAAAAAAGTTTAACTATTTAAAAGTATAAATACAGTGCTTCATAACACAATAATAATGTAATATAGAGGCTTAGAACATGTTTTAAATTCAGTACTATAAGCTATGTATTATTTAAAATACATTAAATGGGGTAGTATTTACTTTTTAAATAACAAATGATTTTTTTATTTATAATTTTTTAGTAATAAAACTTATTTTTTAATTAAAATATTTAATAAACATTTAAAGTTTTTACTTAAATCAGACCTTTATGTAGATTATTGGGTAACATTTAAACTAAATAGTGTCTAACATTGAGGTATACTTTTAAAAAAACAATTAAAAAAACAATTAATGGAAGTGTACTTAATTAGATCAAATTACGTGACTAACCAAGAGTATTTAAATCTTAACTGACCAACAAGTCAGCGTTTTGTCTGATGAAGTTCAGATACATATCTGAACGAAAAACGCGTGGTTGCGTTTAACAACATTTTGTCAGTGTGCTCTTGTGAACTGTAGAATATCCTGCTATTTTGGATTTTACTTCTTACTACCTTCACCGGACTGGGTTCGTGACTTGTGTTTAAAGTCTGCCTACATCAACGGCTTTGGGCGGACAGTTGGCCACACTGCATCTCAGTGATTCTCAGCCGTATTCTGCCACGGCAGTTATTTACCGCCTGCATTTTACTTTTGTACGGAAGCTACAACATTGCTACAGTGTGCCTATACCAACAGTTTTGGGCGGACTACTGGACAAATTTACAGATTATTTATACCAAGCCACACTTGGTTATAACAGTTGATCATTAATAGCGTTTCACTTCTTACTTCATCAAAAAAGCTACAACATCGCTACCAGGGCTGGCCATCTTGAGAGTTTCTTACGGAAGTGTATTGACGAAAAAACGGAAATTTTCCTATTACTTTTCAACTGCACTGGAACCCAGGTCTGGTTTTTATTTTACATTATTTCACGAACTTTAAATTGCCTGTGCCAATTAATAAGACATTATTCTTAAATACGGACAGTACGTGGATTGTATCCCATTTTGGGCTTTTACACTCTTTGGCAACTTTGTATATTTAATAAACCTCGTGTGTTGACACAAAGGTGATCCATCCTTATAAGTATAACAGTCAATATTTGTGCTTTTTCATCAGTTTTGTGAGTGTGCAGTTTTCTTCAAGAGAAAAAGAAGTTATAACCCTCCAATACTCTACACTCATCTGGCCCATAATTGAGTATAATGCTCCATTCGATGTTTACTGTACTAAGCATCTACAGCAATTAGAGAGACCTCAGAGGTTTTTAACAAAGAAGACCAAGGGGTTCCAGCACGTGCCTTACATGGACCAACTAAAATCCCTGTCACTATACTCTGCATGATATAGACTTCTTAGGGGAGACTTGTGCCTGGCCTACAGAGCAAGCCAAGACCCAAACCTAATGAACTTACTGGATATCCTTAAATCAAATGGGTCTAGGGCTACCTATTCCAGGGACTTAATTGTGGCCTTTGACTTCAATAGGAAATGCTGGAGGAACAGATTTATCTCTCAGTGACTGCCACGTCTTTGGAATAGGCTACCAATTAATTTGAAACAGAGCACCTCTATGACACTGTCCAAGAGACACATGGATGAGTGGATGGGGCACCATAGATTTTTACTGGGATAGCACCCACAACCCTCCTGGACATGGGCACTCATCACTAAATGCAGTCTTGGGTATTGACTAGTACCTCTATGGGTACATCATTATGGGTACATTGGGTTGAAAGGGCTAGGCTTAAAATAACCTCCAGGTTGATAGCCTAGTATTTCCTATGATCCTATGAACTAACATACCCCACAATAAACCTTTAACATACCCCTTCAAATAGATGTACATGTTACATGAGGACACAATTAGTTTGTGTTGCGTGGCTAGGCTTATAAAGGCAATGGTGGTTGATAGCCTAGTATATGGCTATGAACCTATATGGTGGGGCTATGCTTCCCCATGTCAGGGTAGCTGCATACTACCTGGTGTCCCCCTGGCTGTACCAGAATGCTATTTTTGTACAGATACATTAACTTATGTACAGGGGACAGACACCTGACTCCTGCTTGGGATGCAGCTATGCGGATCCATGCAAAATAGCGCGGGCTGTGTTTGTCTTTTCTTGGCAGTTTATTTTATACCTGTCATAGATCTCTGATTTCATCCTTTTTCTGCCACCACAAACAGAACAAGACATGAAACATGTTTTCTACCACAAGAGGCAGGAAAAACTAGTGGCTAAGAAGGTTAGTTCTACTGACTATTTCTAACCATGTTTTAAATATATCCAGTCCATTAGCAGAATAGTTTCACTTGTGGAAAACGTTGTACTTTGTCTCTTACCTGCAGATTCTGATGATAGATCTGCTCAGCAGGAAACTCAACCAAAGCCTACCCTGCTGAAATTGTACCTGGAGTGCACTGAACCTGTAGGTGACAGAAGAGGTCTCAAATTATAACCTATAGATGTCAGAGCACCATTCCCTGTGAAGATCTAGCTGCAACTGAAGCAGGTGGTGGAGTCTGCAATGGAGACAGAAATGGGTAGGTAAATGTTAAGAATGTAGAGCTTCCCACAACAAATTGCAGAATTATTCACCTAGCAAGCCCTGACCATCAGCCCACCAGAGGAGCACATGTTTCATTCCAGCAGCTGTCCTTATCCATTGATTGGTGATGGACCACGGTAATGTGTCTTTGGGCCATGGATGCAGATATCACAGTTTTGTTTATAGTCCATCCTATCCCAGCCTGGTATGAACCCACCCTCTTGTTTCTCACATCTTATCCTCTATATTTTGAGACCTTGCCTTTCACCATTTGTCTCCCCTTTGCTTCTTTTTGACCTTCACATGTCAACTGCATCCTAATATGTACACTTGTGCTGTTGTATGTGTGCCTGTCTGTCTAAACACACAGTAATATACCTCCTTCCTTCCCTGCTTTTCCTTTCACTCTCTGTTCTCCCTGTATAAAGAAAAAGGGAGCCTTATTCCAACAAAATAAGTTATGACCTTCCTTTACACTCCTACATGCTGACCGTCTGTATGTCCCTCTACATACTAATATCCATTGTTTTCTATATACCGTTTGAATTCCTTTTAATACATCTGACAGGTGTCCATGTATGTGGATCCCACAGCACTGGAGTTGGAAATACTGCATGGCTATATAGCTTTATGCATGCTTTTACTGTCCTGATGAAGTACATGATAGGATATGCAGCATAGTCTCTAGTTTATTGCATCCACCTGCAAATGTCACATTTGTAGTTATCACATGGATCACAGAAGGTGGTGAATGGACACTGTTGATTGCCTATTAGATGGGCTTCTGTGTACATACTTCAGTACACAAATGTATATATTTGTGTATTTGCTGCGCTGCTCATTTATGTACCTCAGGAGTGCAGCTACCTTCATGTAAGTACTGTCTCATTTTAGTGATGTAATTAGTATCTCTGCTGCCATCAAGTGCAGTCAAGCTGTAAACATATTGTGCAGGAGTGCAACACATCTGTATGAATACCATCCCTGGGTATTATGGGAACTGGAATGCTAGGGAAATAGAAGAATATGATTAGTTTGAAGACATTTCATTTTCTGCATGTTAACATGGAAAATAACAGTTATAAGATAGAGGGATAGATTCAATAACACCTACACTAAATGTGCACAGTGTACACTTAATGTAGGCTTTATTGAATTTGGCCCAGAATGTTACAGACTAGTAAGAGTTGATTTTAAGCAAAAGGTGAAGAAATGGTCAGGGAAACAATATCCTCAGCAACGTTCTTTCTATTAAGGGTCATTTAACAAAGATTCTGGTTACATTCTGAAGGTGTCAATGTTAATACAAGCAATGCTCATACTTCTGATTATAGTGTATTAATTCTAATAAATTAAGGTGAGGCACGAAGAAACTTTGAAGGTTAAGAAGGTAGGAATGAGGATGAAAAGCTGTGAAAGCATATAAAATATGACATATGTAATGACATGAATCTAGCTTTAACAGGAAAAAGAAGGAGCGTAGAGAAGAAATCTAACAATATATAATTAAAAGTTAGAAAACGTATGAAAAAAGTGTATGCATGTTAAAATGTAAAAAGATAGGAGGATCAAATTGGTAATATGAGCTATTATGAGGAAGCATAGCTTCGCTATGCGAAAGCGCTTATTTACTGCATTTTCATCTATTGTGTTTTAGTCTATTAAATATTTTGCAACATTTACAACGGAGACTGTTTTTTCGTGGTGACTCCTTTACGTTCTACATTTTGGTAATATGAGCTAATAAAGTCAATTTAAATGTATAAAAGCGTTTTTTCAAGGGACAGGGATCTTTCATTCTACGTCCATTAATAAATTTTCTGCCAGTATTTACTAAGTAAAATTATAAAAAAGCTTTGCTGACGATATAAGATCAAAACCAACACTGTAAAGTTGCATTTCATTTATCAAAAGTAGCTTTCTAAATTTAGTAATTCTGACACATTACAAAGTTATTATTTGTTTCATACCTATTAGCACATGCCGACATATTTTCTGCATTTCCATTTTTAATGTTTTACTTTAAATTACTGTGATAATGTTTAAGCAAAGTACTGCAAAGTGTGAATTACACATTAGCATTATCTCATCAGATGAAAGTGCTGTTTTAAGTATTGCAAATGTTAATATTTTATCTAAAAAAAAGACCATATTTACAGTATAAAGATACTGTACTGTCATTTTAAAATTCACAATAAAAGTACAAAAGCTTCTTCTATTCCAGACATGAACTTAGCACTGTTAAAAATGTATTAGGGTATGTATTTGTTCTAAATATTATTATTTCTGTACTGGAACTCAGTAAACTTCTGTCTGTATTCATTCACACAACCTTATGTAGGCCTGCATGCAGCATGTCCTCATTTACAAATTGTGAAAAAAAGTGTCCTCGAGGATCTTTACTATACATCACCAGTGAAATTCATGTGACGCCTACATGGAGTTTGCATGTGTGCATGGTGATCAGCAGCACTAATTACATATTCATGTCCCACAAAGCCTTTAAACATAAACAAGCACAGTTTAATGACAACAGTGTTGCCAGCCAGGAAACTGTGTAAAGTAACACGGATAGCAAACCTGTTTACATCAGAGCACACTAGGTTAGTAGGCTTGCGCAGAATACCACAGTGATCACCAGGGCTTAACATATAGTTATCATAACTCTCAACCTCTTGAGTGCAAGAAATCTGGACAAAGCCCAAACATAATGGGGGGACAATGACCCAGAAATAGGGACACATTTATATATTTGCTATTTTAAACTTAGAAATGTGCTAGAATAATAAGGTTTGTGTTAAGACACATTTTTCTGAAGGAAAACAAAAAAAAAAAAAAAAAAAAACAATAAAGACAAAAAAATCTTTGTACAATTCACCCCAATTTGACAGAAAATTTAAACCACAAAAATTCTGGATCACCCTAAAGAAGATTCTCCACCCTGGAAACTCATCCACTCCCTCCCCTTTCCCAAATAATACAGCACTGGAAACTGCCACCCTTCTCAACAATTACTTCAAAGATACCATCCAAAAATTTACACACACCAACTACAACTCCAACCCATCTCCAACCTCCCCTACCCCACACAACAACTCCTTCACCTTAAGACCTGTCTCCACAGCCTACATAAAATCACTCCTGCTTAAGCTTAAAACCTGCTCTCCCTCTGCAAATAACCTCCTTCCTATCTTCCTTAAATTAGTCACTGAATCCATAGCCTACACTGTATCCCTGCTAATCAACAGATCCATTCAAGAAGCCACCATCCCAGACATTTGGAAATCCTTCTACACCATCCCACTGCATAAAGGCAGAAATTCCACTGATCCATCTAATTACAGACCCATAGCCATACCTCCTCTCAAAAACATATTTGAAAAGTACATTCATACTCAGCTGCTCAATTTTCTCCTTCAAGAAAACCTACTAACTCACACTCAACATGGCTTCAGGCCAAACCACAGTACTTCCACCACACTGATAGCTTTTACTCATACAGTTGCTGAGGCCAGAGACAAAAACAAACTTGTATCTTGTCTTTTCCTTGACCTCTCTAAAGCCTTTGATACTGTTTCCCACTCTTTACTCCTCTCTAAACTAAATGATCTAAATCTCTCTGGTCCTTCCCTTGCTTGTTTTAGCAGCTATCTCTGCAATAGGCAACAATCTGTCAGATGGCTCACTTCCTGCTCTTCCTTCCTACTCATAAAATCTGGTGTCTTCCAGGGCCCCAGCCTAGGCCCCCTTCTGTTCAATATCTTCACCAATGACCTCCCTACCTCCAGCAAAAATCCTCCCTCATTCAATATGCCAATGAGTCTACACTCATCTCCATCTCCAACAACATCTCTGACCAATATACACACACCCAAGACTCTTTTCTGTCCATAGAAAAGTGGCTCACTGAAAATCAACTCATCTTAAACCACACAAAAAACAAAACTCTTCTTATTTCTTCCTCGACCTCTCTCTCACCATAAAGCTACCTTTGTCATCACATCCCATGACAAGACCACCATCCAAACTGAACCCCATACTAAGTTCCTAGGTACCATTATTGATGATGAACTTAAATTTAACTTGCATATTCAGCAAAATATAAATAAACACCAAAAACTAGGTCTATGATACTGAAATAAGAAATATCTTAACTCAGATGCTAGACTCTCTCTAGCTCAGACTCTCCTCCTTCACTCCCTTCTCTATGCAGCCCCTATCCTCACTAACGTACAGTCCACATTTTTATCTAAACCCCAAGCATACCACAAAATAGCCAGATTTGCCACTAACTCTCCTCACAACTCGCACCACTACCTTGCACTCAATTTCAAATCATACATTCTGTTCTATACAAACCTACTTCCTGTCTTTCTCTCTCCTCCCTTGTATCCTATTACACCCCTAATTACCCTCTCCGCACATCTAGTCAATAACTCCTTGACATCTATAAACCTAACAAACATTTTAGAAAACTACTATACAAATCATTGTAGCCCAAGACTGGAATAAACTCCCCTCACACATAAGAAACATCTCCCACCCCAAGCACTTCAAAAAAGAGCTAACACTACATCTACTTAACATAAAGTCTTGCTCCTGTCATGACTCTGCCTAATCCCCTACACCCTTTCTTCCCCTCTGTCCTACACAGAAACAATCACACTCCTCAAGTCAATAACCCCATTTGATAGGAAACTACATTGCACTGAATTATAGTATACTGAGCTCTACTTTAAATATTTACTATGTGTCATTATTTTAGCTGCTTGCTCAACAAGTGTGATATTACTTCATTTGTCCATAAAAGCTCTGGAGCTTTTCTCCTTGGGTCTCCACTGAAAATGGGCTACTGGCTCAGTTGGACCAACCCAGTTAACCAATGTCAAATAAATAAATTGAAGTCTGAAACTCAAATGTATGTAATTATTTAGTGACTTCATTCCTGAGATCATCCCACTGATATGGCAGAAAACCACAAATTTTATAAGGAACAGACCAAAAGATAAGGCAAAAATCTGGACATTCTGTGAAAATCTGCACAGTTGAGAGGTATGATAGTTGTGTATATGGTCCAAACACATTACAGGACAGTGTATACAGTGCAGAGTATTGTGAAATCCCATTCCTGGCATTCTGTACCGAAGTTGTGTAAATGATCAGTAAGGGTACATGGACTGCCATGTAAAATAATCACTCAGGGGAAGTGTGTGCATTGAATAGGCACACAGATGAACTTTAGGAATGAACACAGGGAAAGAGGATAGGTGAAACAACCTAATGTACAGCAGATGAGGGCATGTCAATGGAAGACAGTTGTAGCTGCAACACCAATCACATATCAAAATGATACAGTATGGACCGCACAGTGAAAATGTGTTATTTGATTGTAACACAAGGTGACATAACAATCGGGAAGATGTATGTGTGAGATAAGCATCCTTACATGCACAATGCAGAGGACATCTATCAGAGATGTTATATACAAGTGGGATAAGGTGCATATTGTGAAGTTGTGCAAATTGATTTGTCTGAATAATCTTAGCAGAGGTCTCCAGCACAGTACAGGTATAGGCTCATGAACAACATTAAAAAAAGCATGCACAATCATGGACAATATCAGAATAATAACACCAGTAATCTCATTCAATCTGACATAACATATGTGATTTAGAGCGACAAGAGATGAGTCTGCACACACAAAGTTGAACAACTATTATGACATGTCCACACTCTATGAGGGTAACCATGCACACTGTCCTTACACTGTAACATATGCTGGAGGTGTTAAGAGGGACAATACTATACCTGTATGTGACATTATGATTAATACATGCTAGCTGACTGTTGTGCATGGCATATACATATACATATATATATATATATATATATATATATATATATATATATATATATATATATATATATATATATATATATATATATATATGTTTTATATATGTGTGTGTGTATGTGTGTGTGTGTGTGTGTGTGTATATATATATATATATATATATATATATATATATATATATATATATATATATATATATATATATATATAAAATGTTGTCAAACAGCTAAGTATGTACTATGTGCATCACCGGATCAGGCATGCATCTGGTGTAACAACGTGATGGGGGTTCTGCACCATCAGACAGTAATGTTTATGCCACAAAAATAATACCTAGGTATGTCCAATAAAATGTGTGACAGCTCACTGTAGCAAAGGTGGTACACTTCAATTACACATCATTGGAAGATGTGTAGAGACGTACATGAAGAAGGGTGTGTTGTACTTAGTTATTGGTGTAATGAAGGCTGTGAATTATGATGGTATTATGGTCTGTGATGTGGATGTCCTGCACATACTCAGTAGTTGTGTTACATACAAGGGAGGAGTCAGCACTATGACTACATGCTGGTGGGTGTTCCACATACCATCTACCCCAGGACACAGGTCACATACCTACTGGTCTGATTATAAGGTGTGATGTCTACATTATACTTGTGTTGTGTGTTTGTTTTCATGATGCAACAAATCCCCCCATGTTTTTGTGTCATTGCAGGTGTTGTCATCGCTGTGGCAGCAATCTTTGGTGTGTATTGATACTGTCTGTATTATCAAAATCAACCAAGAAACACAAAACAAGAAGTAATGAGGAGAAAGTATATTGTATTCCACAAAATGAACGCTTTAATAATAAATCCGCGTTTTCGTCTGTGTAGACTTCATCAGATTAAACTGTCTGTATTATACTAATATCAATGATTGCCCACAATCTGTAGTCCTTCAGACAGCTGCTTGGAAACAGAATGTATATGTCATTTATGTAAGTGACTTAAGTAATGGACAGGAAAGGGCCTAGCAGACAGCCTTGATGTATGGACCTTATTACTGGACCTAAGATATAGGTCACTTCACACATTTCAACATATTTAGATGCCACATATGTGATCTCCCCACTTGGTGATATAGGTTTTTATGGCCACATCTGACTGTGTTGAGAGAATACCTCAGTGCAGATTTGCGTCAAATGCCTCGGGCTTCTCAAGTTCAAAAGTTGATAGCGTTGTTCTCATACATGCCCTCAATGACCTCTTTGAGGACATCTACCAGGTGTAGCAGACATGATGTAGCATTAACAACTCGCACAGATCTCTTGCACATAGCCAGGATATTATTAGTGTCCATTTAGAAAAGGTTCATAATGACATGTTGGTCTGCCGCATAGATGAGGAGAGTCAGGATGTGTCTATAGATGCATGCATTGGGTGCTGCCCCCCAACTCACATGGATGCATGTTGATGTACACCCTTCTACAGGAATATAGTCTGTGTGGAGCTTGAGTTGAAGTGTGTATTTAACTGTAACAGAAAGGTGTATGTACTGAGTCATGCAACAGGTGATCTGTGATGTTGGTAGAGCCCACTGATTCTGTGTGATAGGCCTGGATGTAGGCAAGACAGTGCATACTCCCTATCCTGATCTGGCCTAGGGTTTGGACACAATCCCCCATGCAGATATCATTGAGAAACCCTCCCAGCTGGGATTTAACATTTACATCACTAGATGGGTAACCAATTGGGGTCGCTGACAGAAGACATACTGGGAAAGTTGATGATGTGATGACCGTGCCCTGGCCCAGCAATCAAGGAGCCTCAATCCTCACCACAACACCAGGGAGGTCATCTCATAGAAGATAAAAGGATAACTAATACACACAGTCAAGTACAATTTCCCTTAAGATCACACAGAGATCACAGTCAGTCTGGGGCTGGTTGCACCCTTGCTCACCAGGTCCCCAGTAAGACTTCTCACTGGCACAGCTATAGGGTCCAGGTCTCAGCCTAACTGGGCAAGCTAAAACCTCCAGTACCCTCTCTGTCCAACCAGTGCTTCGTGTCCCTGCCAAGTAGCTGACACAACACACTCACACTTTGAGATAAGTATTTATACAACTTCACAGACACTCCTGGGAAAAGCTGACACAGATTCTCCAACTGTGCCCATTTACCAGACGATACGGTAGTAATTACTGCCACCACCCAGTTAATAATATCAGCTACTAAACAGCCCTTAAAAGGGTGTCCAATTATTACTGTGCAATATTAATATCCAATGTTAGTATGACTAACAGTCAAGGCTTACTTTAGAGTGGCCTATTACAATAACCTCTATAAATATGCAATGTACTCTAAAGCTTATCTCTACACAAATCAGCCACAGGTAGAAGGTTTCAAAAATATTTAATAATAAATAATTAAAGCACAAGACAAAACTACTACACCACAGAGATATCTAAGAGTTCAGAGATCAGACAAAAACTTAAAATAATACAGTAGGACAGGTCTGATTTCAAAGAAAAATACCTAATTAATGTTTACTAGCTTTAACTATTCCTACAAGAAATCACATCCTAGTTGGAATAGTGTACATCCACAAATCAGATATAGTTGATGACATCAGCAATGTCTGCTGAGGAGAATATGGTAATTGCGGTGTCCCACATGTTGGTGTAAAAGGCTCTCTGTAATGTCAAGCAAGTATAGAAATGCATACACTCACTCACACATACACACACACACACAGACACACACACACAGTTGACTGCAGTGAGAACAGAACCTCTACCTAAGTGCACAGACTACAGAGCTCTATATTTAAGGCCAGCACCACAGCTCAAGTCTGACTTTGACTGCCTCAAACAACACTTTACAGTGGTTGACATCAGCAGTGTCTGCTGAGGAGAATATGGTAATAACAGTGTCCCACCACATACTGGTGTAAAAGGCTGTCTGTAATATCAAGCAAGTACACACACACACACACACACACACACACACACACACACACACACACACACACACACACACCAGTTGACTGCATTGAGAACAGAACTCCTACCTAAGTGCACAGATCACAGAACTCTGTATTTAAGGCAAGTGCCACAGCTCAAGTCTTTATAGTTGGTGACATCAGCAGTGTCTGCTAAGGAGAATATGGTAATTACAGAGCCCCACTTGTTGGTATAAAAGGCTCTCTGTAATGTCAACCCAGTGCACAAACACACACACACACACACACACACACACACACACACACACACACACACACACACACCAGTTGACTGCAGTGAGAACAGAACTCCTACCTAAGAGCACAGATAACAGAACTCTGTATTTAAGGCAAGCAGCACAGCTCAAGTCTGACTTTTGCAAGGCTGCAGGACAACGTATAGTGGATGACATCAGCAGTGGATACTGGAGAGAAGATGTTGGAAAGACTGCATGAAATGGATGTGTAGGCATGTGCAAGTGTCAAAATACTGTCAGTTCATGTGATTGGAATGGTAACTGTAGGATACACAGGTATGGTCTTCTGGCTAGACACACACAGACACAGACATACACACACACACACACACACACACACACACACACACACGACTGCAGTGAGAAGAGAACCCCCTACCTAAGTACATAGACCACAGAGCTCAGTACATTATGCAAGCACCACGGCACAAGGCTGACATTTACATGGCTAGGACACCTTATAGTGGATGACATCAGCACTGGATGTAGGAGAGAAGATGTTTGGATGCTTGCATAGATTCATAGCTTCATAGGTTCACAGGAGGTTACCAGGCAAATGGCCCTATGGCCTTTCTGAGCCTAGCCACTTAAAAACCCAAGTACCCCTATACAGCATAGTTAGATGGTCATTGTTAGAAGAGTGATTTTGTGATCAGCACTGACTGCCCCTTTCCATGAGGGACATAGGTGCCACCCCTGGGGTGAATTTACGATACCCATCCAGTTGTCAAGTTTGCACTTGAATAGGGTCATTGAGGAGCATTGCTTCACATGCAATGGGAGCCTATTCCAGAGGAATGGTAATCATTGGGAGATACATCTGTCTCTCAAGCATGTTCTGTTTATGTCACAGGCTAGGTTGAAATCCTTGGAGCAAGTTATTCTTGTTCCATTTGATTTGCAGATGTCCAGCATTTCCAGTAGGGCAGGGTCTGAGACTGGTCTGTATGCCAGGCACAGATCACCTCTCAGCAGCCTGTATGATACTGAGTACAGTGTCAGTGCTTTTAGCCTTTCCATGTATGTCATGTTTTGTAGGCCTTGGATTCTCCTGTTCAGAAACATCTGTGGTTTCTCCAGTTGCTACAGGTGTCTGGTGAGGTACATACAGAAGGGAGCATTGTACTCAATTGGTGGTTTGATAAGGGGTTGAGTGCAATGGAGCTATGACCTCCCTGGTCTTGGATGCAGTGCCCTTATTTATGAGGCGCAGAATGTAGAATACTACTATGGACACATAGTGATTGAAGTTTAGATTGCTATCAACATGTTTTCCCAAGTCTTGCCCCACTGAGTTTGAGCTTAGAGGGGTGCTATGTATATCATAATTAGCAGGGGTACTTATTTACCAAAGGGTACAATGAGGCATTTTTTGCATTAAGTTTCAGTCTGTCAGTTTGGCATCAATCATTTGTCTATGTCAGCCCTTTTTGTAATATGTTAGTATCATTGGGGGACTCTATATGATTGCACTGACTTAACAGTCATCTGCAAACTTGGTAAGCCGCAGGCCATCTACCTTCACCTTGACTTCAGTGGAATAGTTTCCAAACAGTAGAGGGCCCAACACAGATTCTTGTGGTACTCCACTGATAACTGGTCTACTGGTGGAGGTGGACTCCCTAACTTTGACAGTATTCATTCTGTCTGTGAGCCAGTTGGTTACTCATCTAGTATTGTATGAGTTAATCCACAGATGGGAAATTTTCTCTATGATACCTGAATGGGGGATTATGTTAAAAGCCTGGGCAAAATCAACATGGGTCGTATGTCATATATTTCCTCATCCAAGGCTTTAGGGACATTATCAAAGAAGTCCACTAGGTTTAATAAGCAAGATTTGCCCTTGACAAAAACAAACTGGGTTGGGTGAAGAGTGTTGAAGGTCACCTAGATAATGTCCATGATGATTCTTTCCATAGCCTTGCAGATAAGGCTGGCCAAGCTTATAGGTCAATAGTTCAAAGGGTCAATTAATGGATGTGTAGGCATGTTCAACTGTGAAGATAGCTCTAGTTTTGCATGTTACCAGATTGATATGCATTGCATGTAACACGTTTGATATTAATTTATGTAGTGTAGTTGATATATTTGTGAACAAGTACTGAGATACCTTGGTTGCAGTGCATGGTGGGAGGCAACACATGGCTGCATTGTAAATATGTGACATATTGTTAGAGCCTTCATTTTGTTATGTTTCCACATCTAGTTTCATGTCATGAAGAGTAAATTGACAGTAAACAGCACTGATACATGCTAATATTTAATTTGCATAGCACAGCGGCGAGCAGTGGGTTTGCGTAATAGTTGGCAAAGTGTTTGTGCATGCCAGATATACATTTCCATTACTTCCACTGTTTGCACATAGTTAAGCAGTGTGCAAATGCAAGCCACATTGCTAAAAGTCTCTCAGTCAGTACTGAGTCTATGAAACAAACCTGCTGCTTAGCTGAATCTGTGGCAGCAGGTGTAAATACATTAACACATTTATTTTTGAACCCAGATGAAACTGCGTTCGAATCCAGGTGTATATAATACTTTTAAATAAACAGTGATAATGCAGTGACATGAATTCTTTATAGTATGTGTTGCTGTGTGTTGGCATAGCACAGGGGTTTAAGTGGCACTGCATGGAGGTAACCACAACATTGTAGGGCTGTTCACCATCACTTGGCATTGGTGCATGATGCCAAACTCTGCATAAACATGGAGGCCAAAAAGTGAAGGGATCCTTTGCTTTTACTGGTACTTATGTGCGTTGTGTGCGACTCTATTTTTTGACCACATTATAGGTGTTAAAATGGGATAGATAGGAAATGGTGAAATGGGGAGCAAGCAGGGGAAGAACAAAAGGAAAGCAATACAGGAATGTGCAGGTGGGAGGGAGGTAAGAACCACAGCTATCCATTTCTTCAACAGTGAAAACTGATAATATGTACAGAATATTAGCTGACGTTGGACTGTCACCTCCAGAGAGAGGGGTGACAATGTAATCATGTTGTATAGCCAATTGGATTGAATCAAGTGTGTCAAAAAGACATGTGTGCAACATGGAGGGCTATGTATGGGATGATTTTTTTTTTTTTTTGTGAGACGGGTACCCATTTTTTTTAATTCAGTAAGAGAGGAATGCTGGGTACAGGACATACATTGGGTAGTTCAGGAAGCAAATGCAGACAAACAAGACAAGACACAGGTACGGTGAAGGACACAAAAGGTTGTGGGACACCATGACTGGGGTGTGGGAGGGGACAATGCAGGCTCATGGCCATCAAACATGGAGACAGTGAGAATCGAGTCCTCACCCACTGGACTGTCACCATTGTCCCCTTACTCTACTGGTGTCTGGAGTGCTTGATGTCTTCTCCTCCTATGTACCTGAGGGAGAGCAGCCTCTACATCTAGTGTAGGTGTACACTAATGGTGCAGTGCACAATCCTACTCACCAACCATGGCATCTCCTGGAAGGTGATGAAATCCCCACCTCCACCACTGTTCCCAGAGGGTATCACAGCACCAGCTGCCAGGGCAGTACTATATGAGGGTGCAGGTACTGCAGGGGCATCGGTGCTGGAGCTGGTGGAGTGGGGGCAGGCTGATCCACTGGGGCTGGCCTACCTCACTGTGCTGTGTAGTATTTAGTGATGTCGTACACATGAATGACATAGAGACATTTTGATGACATAATAGAAAATAAAAAAGAGAGATAAGGGTTGGGGTGAGAGAAATAAAAAAAAGATAAAATTAATACCATCATATGTGACATGAAATGAATTAACACAATTATACAATTATTTTATCTGAAGTACATTTAAGTATACGTCCTAACAAATGCACACTATAACTACAGATTGCTGAAAGTAATCCTTGAAAAGTGCATATATTGCACATACGCATGTTTCAATTATACAGATTACAGTTAACAGCAGGGCATTTTTGCCACTTGTATATAGTTTAATTTAATGTAAATATTAATAAAGAAATGCAGTATTATATAGTTGTGACTCATGGTATTTGAACCCATAACCTCTAACTACAGTGTTTTATTTGACTCCTAAAGTTGGTTTGTGCTACAGAGTAATGCATGCATACTTGCTTTTACAGTTAGGATATGCATGCTCAGTTTGATACAACTGTATAAAACCCCAAAATCTATCTTTAACTTTTAAAGCTACAATGATACTTCTCTTGTGCTGCATACATACCACTTGCTTCTCTCAATCTGTCCATTCAAGCAGCATGAGCCCATCTATTGAACTCAAGTTCTGCATTAGCTGGGGAACGAGCAAAAAAGAACAGAGGAGCATTAAGTCTTGCCTATATTTATCTTCTTTCTAAGTATTACAAATACTCTTTTATTATCATACGTACACAGCTGTGGGATGTCTGCAGTTTCAAATTCAGTCAACCAACGGTTGAGTGTATCCCTTTTGAGCCTCTGTAGGTCATTAAAATGATGCCTACACTGTTCTCCAGTGTGTGGGATGCCAGTAACATTGATAACAGCCTGAGCCAAACTACTCCATGCCTCAGACCTGTACTGGGAGCCAGAACAGTCCCCCTGAAGAAGCATTTGGCTGTGGTACTTTACCAAGAGTCCAGTGAATATCCTGGACTCCTGGATACCTCACCTCTGTGCCCTAAACTGGGCAGCTTTCCAAGTAACTCCAGACATATCTAACACCTGAAATAGAGCAATGGCAACTGATACATTCCCACCAATTCCAGTTATCATGTTTACTGGTAGCATGCAAACCAGAGCAACTATACCAACCAGTTTTGCGTGATGTTTAGTGGACAGCAGCAGTGCCAAGGAAGGTTAATCTGACATTTGACCTTAGTTTTATTGGTGTCTGCTGATGTAGCTTGGAAATATATATTAAAAATTGCAAGGCAACTGTTAGGTAAGTTAAGTTTACAGACATGCACTGGGGGCATAATATCATGACCTGACACATTTGTTTTTGGCTTTATACACTGATAAAATTGAGTTTTAAAGTGTGGGATTCAAATGTAGGTGTGATGAACAAAACAGTTTCGTCTACAAAGTTGATTTTCCATTTTTGCCACAGAAGAAGTGCTGCTGAGATATAGTTAGGGATCATTCATAAATACAGATGACGGTTTGAGGTGTTACATATGTATGTACATGACCTGACAAGGTTCTTGTATATAGTTCCAGTTGTATATGTATCCTATGTAATTATGAAGTCCATGCAAGTCCAGATAGCAGAATTATACTTACATAACTACAGCAGGCAGTATACTTCAGTCATACATCTGAAAGCACAATAAGGGTGTATTATCCCTCATACATATAATTTATATCAGCTGCACTATCTAAAGTGTTATAAGTGAGACTGAATATAATAGGAAGTGGAACAACAGTAACATTTTTTTTATTTATTTTTATTTAGCATTTGTTTTCTGGGAAAGTCCGACTTGGAGCAAAGCCAATTTTCAGTGGAGGCCCTGGCAGAAATGCTCCAGATGCATGTCTTTGAAATGTGGGAGGAAACCAGAGCACCCAGCGTAAATCCACACGAATGCAGGCAGGACATACAGACTTCACACAGAAGGCACTCCAGCCGAGAATCAAACAGGAGAGCCTCTTACTGTGAGGCAACAACACTACTGCTGCACCACTGCACTGTTAAAAAGGTCTGGAATATCCTGTATTAGAACCCAGAACAATATGTATGGCAGTCCTACACTTACACCTGATGCCACAAGAATGTTGAAATAACACTTGTCTATTTTTCAGTTCATTGTTATAAAATGTACTGTCACAACAGGAAAAATAGGTTGCACACCCCGTACTAGAACGCAGGGTCATCTGTACTCCAGTCCTATAGTTGCACTCACTGCCACAGGACTAATTACATGACATTCCTATAATTTCCTACTCATTCTTAAATTCTCTGTGGCAATCACCATGCAACTCCATTTAGCATGTTTACTTGGTACCCAACAGAATTAATTGAATGCATACATTTTCAATTTTTGTCTGTCTGTGTCCTGTCTGCAGGTGTTCAATGATTGCAGGTGTTGGGATCGAGCAGCACTGCATGATGGAAAGCAAAAATTATAACAATGTATTGTTTTGACCTTTGTACTTTTACAGATGCCCTGTCTGCAGGTATTCTGCAGGTGTTCTGTCTGCTTCCTCTGTGGACCACTGGTCCTAGTTTGTGCACTGCTAAGCATTGTGAAAATAAAAAAAGCATAGCCAAACCTGACATTCTTTTTCCCAGCTTTTCATATTTGTGCTAAGCCATGCACCAAGCAAACATTGGCCCAAAAAATAAATAAATAAAAAGGAAAAGTAGTTGAAATAAAGAAAAGCGATCTATGAAATAAACACTATGAAATGTTTGTTAGCACACATGAAATGTGTGTACATAGGTCTGGTTTTGAACTCTCACTCATAAACCTTCAGAACACAGTAAGGGTGCCTTATCCCTCTTTGCCACACAGCTTTGCAGCAGGGAACTGAAATCATTCTGCATACAACCAACTGCAACATCATCCACAGTATTAACAAACCATGTAATAGTTATTTGCACATGTAGTGGCATTCGAAAGACATGCGTGAATAGGCATGCTTTCGTTGAAGGTTGGGCATTGGGCTGGCACCTCGGCACCATAAAAATCGACTGCCAATCATTAGCGGACCGGAGTTTCACTGTGGCAACCCCTAACTGGGAAAAGCCAAAAGAAAACAAACACATTCATTTTGGATTTAGTGCACTGAGTGATCACACAAGCATTTATGACTATTGCTTGCAAAAATGCAGCTCTGTCTTACTTCTCTGTGTTTGTTGCTCATTCTTGTCTTATCTGACCAGTAATCTGAGACATTCAGTCTGCAAGTCATTCTATATCATTGTTCTTAAAATGTGTGAGGATATTAAATGTCAGTGATATACAGCTGTCAACAAATGAAAGGGAGGTTGGATGTTAATAACTGTACTTAATTAACCCTTCTTATTTTCCCCTTTTTCCTTCTACTAAACTACCTCCTTTCTGCTTGTACTTTTCAAGTAACCTTACTGTGACTTAGTCATTATGAGTATTTACCAGATAACATTACTGTTACTATGTGACTACAAGTATGGATAAACTTACTCATCTGTTAGCTTGTAAAATCGAAACTCTAGTTGTACACTGTTACTGCTGCTTGTAAAAAAGAAAACCTCTTACCTACTGTTACTACTTGCATATGCTTTCTTAACCTCATAACTTAATATGTGCACTTTAACCTTAACTGTTATTATCTTGTACATATTTGTGTTAATTTCTTTTCTTGTTATACTCTGAAAAGGGTTGTACTTTGTAACTTCTTTATACTTTGTAACTTTTTTGGAGCTTTTCTCCTTGGGTCTGCACTGAAAAGGGGCACCTGCCCAGTTGGACTAACTGGTCAACAAATGTCAAACAAATAAATAAATAAATAATGAACAGAACCTGTGAATTGAGTGCTACTTACCTACATTTCCAGCAGTCATAAAATTACTTTTATAATCTTTGCAAGTCTAACCTGACACACCCACTGGTGGTAGGGCAGTCTGCAATGTTGTTGGGTTTTCCTTCTCACTACCACTAAGCATTCACAGTTGCAATCCATTAGCAACAAACACTGTGGGAGTGCCTGCACTATGTTTATATTTACTACATGGAGCCAAGTATTTGGGATTTAGCAATTTTAATGAGTTCACAATTCATTTGCATCTTCACCGTGCTTACATCCCTGAATCTACACCATAAAAAGGCAACTGTGTAGCTTGGGAACCTGAAATTGAGGAGACTTGTTTATGTGGAGAACATAGAAGAGGCTATTACTTTGGGATATATATGCACAGAAGACTACTGAGCTGGAGAAGATATGCTTGCATTTTTCAGCTATATACTGCACATGTTGAAATGTCATCAAGAAAAAATGGTTTCCTATATATATATATATATATATATATATATATATATATATATATATATTAATTAGCAAATTCTACTGTTATGTGTATGCATTACTTAGAAGTGTACTGATGGTGTGGGCATGTTTGTCATGTCATTTCACAGGTATACATGATTAGCAATAGCTTAAAATGGAATGTTCTATGTTAAATCTGTACACATGTTTCAGGAACAGTTCATCTGATAGCATGTTTAGCATTTCACTGATGGCTTGTTAGCAGAATGTGTCATTTGCCAGGGTGGGGGACCAAAGCTGCATTTCTGTTTTGGCTCAAACAAGAATATGTTGTTATTGCTACTCTCCCTCTTTGTGTATCCAGCCTTGCCTTGTGTGTGAATGTAATATGTTACAACCACACAATCTCTGTTGTTTATATTTTAGATATCTAGACTGTTTTATGTTTCTCCAGTGGGTGATACTAAAATGCTACCTTTTCTGTTTTAACCTGGGCACAGGTATTTTTCAGTTATGTGATACCTATGTGTATTAACCTTCTGTTGTGTTTTAGGACACCTAGGACTATGGCACTCAGACATCTCAATCCCCCAAAACACCCTTCAATGACCCTCATAATCTCATCTGCATGGAGGAGAGCAGCTGCAGTGGTCCATGATCAGATGGGTACCAGGAGGACTTGCTACAGAGCCACCACTAACAGCAAATGAATAATTTTTGTCCACTGTCAAGGGATCCAGACAGCTCCCACGAAGATGAAGAACAGCATGTCCTTGACATTGTTGCTACTGTTTCAAGGAGAACAAGTATGTCCCAGGAGGACCTTCCAGGTAGGCTTATGTATCTCAGTTGTTAAATACTTTTGTATAGTAAAATATTTACATCAATATGTTAGTTCTGTTAAACAAGAAAATGGTTGGGCGGATTGTAGATTACTACAGTTACACATTCTCATTGCTTACACATGAGCTTAGGTTGGACTTGTTATCCAAGTTCTTGTTGAAAGTATAATTAATGGGCATATAAAAGGAAAACAGTTTTACCCCCTGTGTTACTGTTAATTGTAATGATGTTGTCCTTAACCTTTGCTTAAATTCTTCTAGGACCATCCAGCATAGGGAGCCTCCAGTCATCTTCACATCGTAAGCCAAACATTTTTATGTCAATACTGATGAGCAGTTCAAACAAATATTTAGTTTGTGATGTTGGTGTCAGGACTGTTGTGTGTATTGCTATACTGTCTGTAATAGTGGCACCACTGTTAGTTTGTTAACATATACTGGACTATAGTAGTGTAGTTATTATTTTTTCCTATGCTTGTTGCTTATTATCACAAGTGATCCTGACAGTGGAAGTGTTGGACTTCTACAACATGTCAGAGTATTAGCAGCTTCTGATAATAAAGGTTGACAAACAGAGGCACAGTCAGGGGGTGCAGAGGTTGAATCTGACACTGAGGTTGACATGTAGCCATCCCCTGTAATTCCATCGGACACAGACAGTAGGCCTACGCCTACCCATTCAAGTGAGCCTTTAGATATCGGACAGGTGGAGGGTGAAACAATCAATCAGGGAAGTGTGGTTACTTTGGCTTCAGTGCCTGTTGACTCTGGCCATAGCCAAAGTGTGGGTGAGGTGCCATGCAGGACAGTTGTTAGGGGTGCCTGGAGGAGGCCTGCTGTCCATCCTCCACCTAAACCAGGTGTCTCGTCGTGTGTCGCTCATATGTTTAGGGCCATCACGGAGGCATAGGCATGTTTTCATAGGTGCTTCAGAGAAATGCTTAGGGTTGTAGATGTGGTACAGGCTGACATGCAAGGCTGCCTCCACCATGTTACTGGATCAATGGATCAGATAAATGACACATTGGAATGGGCAGTGTCTGTGATGGTACATCTGCTGGGAGGGGAATGGCATCCTCATGGGCATTAGTCAGCCACATCATTTGCTGTTAGCTGGCATGACCATGCCTGATCACACTCCCATAGTGGCAGCACTTCTACTGCTCCATCAGTGGTTGAACTGTCCACAACCAGACATGGCAGGCCATGGGTTTGTGGTCATAGGCATTGTCGAAAGAGGAGCTCATCCAGCAGACAGTCACGTTTAAATAGCAGAATGCATCTGACTGTGGGTGTGGACGTGCCAGTGCAACTCCTGGCAGAGCCAGTTCTCTTAGATGGGTACAACAGTGATGAACTGCCACCTCTACCATGCACAACTCACACCTGTCTGACATACCAAGACGTACAGCTAATGCAGAGCTTGGCTGTGTTCATACAGATACTCACACACCAATTTCACCTGGAGGACACATACAGACACATGTACAATAGTTACATGGTTCAGCCGTGAAGCTTAAAACTAATTTTTGTCTCACTGGCCATTTGTTACTTTATCCAAATGTCTGCCTGCTTCTCTTTATTACTCACACAGACTCACCAACCTTTTGTGTCAGCCTAGGTCCCCCCCCCCAACACATACAGAACACCCTGTGCAAGTGATGATAACTGTGCCATATCCCTGTTTTCCATGCTTTGTGTCAGATGCTCAGGGTACATAGCTGACTTCATGCTTAGTATATCTGCATTTGTAATGTTGAATTGGTAATTGTATCTTTGACTTATATTGGTCTTAGAAAGTTAGACAGTTGATAGCATCAAACTTTTTTGCATCAGTATTGTTAATGATCCTGTGAGGGTTGTGAAGTCTGAAACTGAAATGTGTTTCATTACTTTCTAACTTCCCACTTTAATGATTTTCCAGTACAAACGTATGGTGCTAAACTGAGGACATTAAGTGACCATCAGTACTTTTGAGAGTTATGACTGTGTGAATCTTTGATGCTAGAGGTCTACTACTTAATAATAGACACATATACATCACATAAGTCTCTGCTGTCACATGTTAAAGTCATTTCTGTACAAATCACCCACCTTTTACTTGCTTACCCTACCAAGTAACAACATGCAAGGATATGCCATTCATTCGTATTATTACACAATACTCTCCAGGTTCAACACTTATCTTGTAAATCCAGCAGCTGCTACAGTTTTAGTTCAGGGCTTACTCTGTCTGATGCTAGCTGTACACAGCCATTAAATGGGTAGGTAAAGGTTGTGAGCACTGGCTGACATCAATGTTACTATATGTATGTGCATAGGATGAAGGGTTTAGCCCCATAGGTGGTAAGTGAGTGTGCTATGCATTGCCTCTTAGCCAATGTGAGGGCATATTGAGCATGCCTACATCTGTCTACACCCACATCAGCTGCTGGTTCCCCCTCTGACTCCTCACCTGACCTTGCCATTGGTGCTGGGATGTGTGTCCTTTCCCCTTGTTGATCCTGCTGAAGCTGTTTACTAAGGATGATGTTGTGTAGCATGTCACATACAGTGAATATTTCAGTACATGTATGTGGATTGTACTGCAGGGCTCTGTGACTTCAGCAACCCAAACACACATTCTATGATATTTCTGATTTGAATGTGTGCCTCATTATGGTATTCTTCAGTGTGTGTGTGTGTGTGTGTGTGTGTGTGTGTGTGTGTGTGTGTGTGTGTGTGTGTGTGTGTGTGCGCGCGCACATTTCTGATAGGCATCATCAGCCATGGTTCCACTGCATAACCTGCATCCCCTCGTAAATGACCCTGTAGGATATTCCCCCTAGTGAACATCCAATACAGTTGGGAGGTGTACCAGATATGTGAGTCTTGGTAACTGCCTGGGTTGCCACCACATACATTCAAGATGATTCCCTTGGCATTACACACTACATGGCAGTTAATAGAGTGGAAGCCCTTTCTATTTATGTAGAGCCTTCCCTGTTCTTTGGGTGGTGCCTTAATTTCTATATGTGTGCAATCTTTGATGCCCAGTACTTCAGGGTAGTGTGCTACAGGGTAGAACTCCTGCATATTTCTGGCCCTGTCCTCAGGAGTACAGGGAAAATATAAGTGGTCACAGGCATGCTGGAGCATAGCATTCAGGAAATGATGGAGGATCCTGGATGCTGATGCCTGTGACAACCCAAGCATGTCCCCTGTTGGTCTCTGAAATGTACCTGTAGCTAAAATTCTAAGTGTTACACATACCTTTGTCTCCACTGGTATGGGTTCCCTTTCTGTTTACCCTGGTTCTAAACTGAGGATGACAGAGGTTGCATTAGATCCTGTAGTGTGTCTCTATCCACCCTGTAGTGCTCTACAATTTCCATGTTATGTAGATTGTGATAAGTTAAATGGGGTCTGAAAAGTCTTCTCCATCTTGGCCTTGGTCTATTAGCAGTAGCAGCAGCATAGACTTCAGCCTGTTGCACATACACATGAATTAAAACAACAGCAGCCCCTAACATTGTTTCTTTGTAGACTCCTTTCCATGCCTGTATTCCAGTAGGTTTTGGAATTCACAGGGAAAACCAACACTGAGTCTGCTTATAGAATAGTTCCTCCATCTTGGATTGGTTGATTAGCATACAGTTCAGTTGCTTATGCTGTGATTAGCATGCCATGGTGTTTACCTTGTTTGCGTGCCTCTAAACACAGTGTAGAGTCACTTACTGAATCTAAAACAGTCTGCTACAGTGTGTCTGCCTAGCCGCGACATGCACACAATGTAAATGGACCATGTAGGCTTTATTGAATCTGGCCAAAATTCAACATTGACAGAAGTGGCTCTTTTCCTGCCTCACCAAAAATGGATCAAACATATTATAATTTTTTTTGTTTTATTTTTCAGTAGAAACAAACCATATTTCAAGTTTGGAATTATGCTGCAAATAATAAAACTAATAAAAATAATAAAACTGCAAATGTAATACAGTTATACAACAAGTTAAAGGTATATACTAGACAAATTTAATAAAACCTTTGCAACTACCTTCCGAGACAAAATATTTAATCTATTTTGGTGATATCAGCTAACTTTGTTGCATAATCTAGACTGAATGCATTAAATAAACTGTATGCTGTTCCATCATTTAATGCTCTATTTCTCAAAATATTTAATTGCCATATTTCTGCCTCTATGATCTTTCTCTGCTGTGCAGCCTTTGTCTGCATTTTAAGGTTTTTATGTGTATCCTGGGGATGTTCAGCACAAATCAGTCACTATCCTTGCACACCCAGAACCTGATTTTAATTTTTCCTGTTTGTCTTCTACTGAGATTGCATATATCTGCAGAAGATAATAATAGGAAAGCTCTCAAGGTCACGTGTAAGATTCTAGCACTTGGGAATTTGGTACTTTTTAATATTTAAGGGGGGCGGCTGCTCAGAGTGGAAGCTGTTAGAGGGTACAATTAGCAGATGATGGTGCAGAAGTGCAGTACCAGTAGTGTTAGATTTTCATTTGAGAATAATCCTGATCCACTTTATCACAAGTATAAAGATATGGGTGAACACTGGCGGACTGAGCACAGATTATGCTCCTTATGAGTGTTCTAGGCATATCTCCAAGACATTCATAACTTAAGGTAAAATTGTATCTTCTAAACCAATCCAAATGAAATGCTCCACTACAGGACACAGCATAACCACACAATTAAATTATGTGTAAGCATATTATACCTTATAATATCCATCTGTAAGCAAGGTTAGCCACCTGATGGAGTGAACTCTGGCTCTAGGTGATGGTCACTGTTGATGTGTCACCCGATCCGATGTGCAAAATGAGAAAAAAAATGGGTTGATGATGATGCCAATGCTAATATATCTGTAAGTAAACTGTTACTATAACTCTTTCCCTACTACACTATCCTCCAACTTGCAGCTCACACATACTACCCTTCAGCCTCATTTCATCCCTCCTCACCCCCTTTCTTCTTTACCTCTTTCCTCACATAGAAATATATATTATGCACGCAACTATGCACATAGTACAATATGTAGTAGTATCCTTTAAAGATGTGACATAACTGACATAGTACAATATGTAATATTATACAATGACTGGCCATTAACATTCCAAAATGTGTATGCTGATTGGCCAGCCCAACCAGCATTTCAAATTGTAAATCCGAGAATACACCAATGGAAAAAGGTCCGGTTGCGCAGACTTTTTTTCCATTGGTATATTCTTTAAATTTTATTTTTATTTCTTAAAAAATAAAAATAAAATCTTTACTCCTGACTCCGGACATACCAGAGAGGCAGTTTGGACAAAATACTAGGGAAATCAGGTACGTTATTTAAAAATAAACACATGTAACCTGATATCTCTTGTATTTCTTCCATGCTGTCTCTCTCCTACCCCTAAACTGCCCTAAAGTTTTTTTAATTAAAAAAAAAAAAAAAGAAAGAAAAATGGAGCAACGGAGATCTTCTTTTCTCCATTGCTTACTTTCTCGAGCACTGATGTACTGGGTATGCATGGGAATGCAAGTTCCAAATGCATGTGCAGTACATCAGATAAGGCTGAAGGAAATGTCCAGCAGAGGAAGGACAGCACGTTGCCCTTATACAAAGACATTATTTAAGAAAAGTAAGTATTTTTTTTCTTAAATAATGTCATTGTATAATAGCAATAACCCTCGTCTGGGTGTGGGCAATGCTAGATTTACCCATGGTTGTCTTTTTAATCACTTGGGCTTCTCCCTCATGACCAAACCACACCAACTGTGGGTCAATCCAGCATTACCCACACCCAGACATGGGTTATTGCTACAGTATCCTTCAAAGATGTTATATAACTCAAATAGTACAATATGTAGCAGTATCCTTCGAAGATGTTACATAACTCAAATAGTACAATATGTAGCAGTATCCTTTACAGATGTTACATAATTCACATAGTACAATATGTAGTAGTATCCTTCTAAGATGTTACATAACTCACATAGTACAATATGTAGCAGTATCCTTTACAGATGTTACATAACTCACATAGTACAATATGTAGTAATATCCTTCAAGGATGTTACATAACTCACATAGTACAATATGTAGTAGTATCCTTCAAAGATGTTACATAACTCACATAGTACAATATGTAGTAATATCCTTCAAGGATGTTACATAACTCACATAGTACAATATGTAGTAGTATCCTTCGAAGATGTTACGTTAACTCACATAGTACAGTATGTAGTAATATCCTTCAAGGATGTTACATAACTCACATAGAACAATATGCAGTAGTATCCTTCAAAGATGTTACATAACTCACATAGTACAATATGCATTAGTATCCCTCAAAAATTCATAGGTTCATAAGTTCAGTTATATAACTCACATAGAACAATATGTAGTAGTATCCTTCAAAGATGTCACGTAACTCACATAGTACAATATGTATTAATATCCTTCAAGGATGTTACATAACTCACAAAGTACAATTTGTAGTAGTTTCCTTCACAGATGTTACATAACTCACATAGTACAATATGTAGCAGTATCCTTCACAGATGTTACGTAACTCACATAGTACAATATGTATTAATATCCTTCAAGGATGTTACATAACTCACAAAGTACAATATGTAGTAGTATCCTTCACAGATGTTACATAACTCACATAGTACAATATGTAGTAGTATCCTTCACAGATGTTACATAACTCACATAGTACAATATGTAGTAGTATCCTTCACAGATGTTACATAACTCACATAGTACAATATGTTACATAACTGTATTATGCTGTATTCATTTGTTTTGCTACTCTATGCCTCTGGGTTGAGACTGAAACTGGTCACTGAGATCAATGCTCTACCCCATTAGAACATTTCAAATAAATAAAAACAATTTCAACGCCCTTACTGAAGATGTGTGAGACTGGACATATATCTTTTCAGATTATCTGCCTGCTCAGCTTAACAGAGGAAGAGAGAGTACATGCTATGGTATTGGATGGAGAAGGCATTTTGGGTCTGCAGCATAAATTGCTTAACATAAGGATGATCTTGGGGTCTGATGGCCTTAGCTGTGAGATTTATATACATAAAGTAAAGACTGTCTGTGAAGATTTCCTTGCAGTATTAAAGGGGATAAACAAAGAGGGGAGAGTATCACTTTAATGAAAATCAGCTGCAACAACTGTGGTATGGAACCTGGTAAGCCCAGAGATATGATCAAGTCTAACTGTTCAGCAACACTGCTAAACATGGACTACAAAACCTACGAGTGTCCATAGCTGGTCATTGTGGAGAGAGTAATTAATAAGTTGAACTGGGTGTTTTCATAATACCGAGATGATTGATGGATGTGGTGAGAAGACTGCTGTTATTAAAAGCATCGACTGGTAAGGCTCTGGTCCTTTTCCTGGAGCTAGGTACAGCTGGGTATAGTAAGGGAGTTTCAATTGTTTGGGTCGGGTATATGCATTGCAGGAATTAGAAGGTAAGGAGTCTGTACTATGAGTCTTATGAATTGCTTCATCTCAATCATTTGAATTTGGATGAATACTGGGGTTGGTTGACGTTGAATAAGATGACAAAATGCTGGTGTATTTTATGATAGGTAAAGGATCATGAAAAGAACCTGTTTTGAGATCAGAACATGAAATGATTGTTTTATATGGCTTTAAGTCTTCTGCCAGTTTGGGAAATATGGAAAAGGAGATTTGCATAAATTGGAACAGGAGTATAGACAGCAGATTTTAGACACATTTGTTATACAAGATATATATTTCCATCAGCCTTTCCTTTAGTTGGCATTATTCAATATTTCTACAGGAAAGAGGGCGTGTCAGCATAGTTCTCAGTTTTGGAAAGGCGTAGAGGAGCAGCTCAGAGCTGGTGCCAACAGTTAGCACAAAGATGGTTTATTTGTGAAAAGGGTATGCTAGATTTTATTTTTATTTATTGGCTTTTGTTTACTAGGAAGGTTTGACTGGATCACAGGTACCTATTTTCAGTGGAGTCCCAGGGAGAAAGCTCCAGAACACATAAAATTATATAACACTTTTCTTTCTTCATTAACTACATAGGACATCAAATAGAAGGTTTCCTTAGAAATTGGTTGGCACAATAATTATAAATTTTATACATATGGATTCAAAAATTCTCAAATAAGCAGTGTGTATGGCAATATGCAGATTGAAGTAGCACAGTAAAGTCTGGACAGTGACTCAGTATTATTTCTTGTCATTTGTCAAGTTGTGAATCTTTCATAGGATAGATCATAAGAAGAAGACAGGGTGAGACAAAAGAGATAATAGATCATGACAGAGGGTGTTATAGGTGAGTCTGGGTAGTGGAGGGAAAGGATATGTAGGGAAAACAAGAAAGAAAGCGAGGACAGGCTAGAAGAGGAAGGGATGAATTTTAGAAAGGCTAGATGGTGGTAAGCAGGGGTGAAGCAGACTTCAGTCAGGGTTGGTAGAGAATATACAAAACATATTTTTGGTTATAATAGGGCAGAAATGCAAAGAAAAGTGAAGAAAACATGCATGGCCACCGCATGGGGTCTAGTTGCATATCGGGGGCCCTTGTAAGCTGCTGTTGCCTTTCGCTCGTGTGTATGTGTATGTGTATTTGTGTGGTTAGGGATCATTCATATAGTCAAACCTCTGGGATATGGAACATTCTTTTTGCTGACACAACAGATCGAATAGACATATGATCACAGTATGCTGGCATTACTTTGTGCAAGATCGGTTCAGTGTGGATTAGGAATTTGCCCTTTATCCACTGTTAGGTGATCTGGGAGTTGGTATATATAAGTAGCAGGGAGTGTGAGAGGATGTGGGGGGTGACTTGTTTATGTGTATGGCTTTGTGTATGGTTTTCATTATCTTGAGTTTTAGTCTTGTCAAATGAATCTTTTGTGATTTGAACACTGAGTGGGTGATTACATGCAGTACACTTATACATAAGTATACATATCTGGATTCACTTTATAATCTCAAAATACTGAAATATCGAATTTCAGTACCTCGAGACTATAAAGCCGAACTTTTGAAATAGCAAAACCTCATAACCGCGAATCTGGAAACATTGAATTCGCTGTTATGGTGGTGTGTTACATTACGTGGAATGTACTGTTTGCCTGATTTACGGTTTGGTGTGTGGATATGGTTGGATATTAAGGTAAGTGAATTTTTTTTAGGGTATTGGGTAGGGATTTGAGTGTATGTGAGTGTGTTCAGAAGTTTTAGGTGTGGGTTAGGGTAGGTAGGTAAGAATATGAGTGTGTAATTGTTGAAAGTGGTGGTGTTTGTACATTTGTGATGTATGTGTGCGCGGGGATTGTAGAGCATGTAGTGGTGAGTTTACTGTCTTTTTCTGTTTGGTGCGACCTCAGAGTTAGTATATATACGTAGCGGGGGTGTGAGGGGGTGTTTTCCCCCCTGCTTATATGTAGGGTAGGTTTGTGTGTTTGCATTCTTGTGTTTGTGTATGCTTTGTTTGTTTGTTGTAATGAGGGGAGAAGAGTGTATGTGTTGTGTGGTGTATGGTGTGTTTATATTTGCTATTTTGAATTTCGTGGTTTTGGGTTTTCGGTGTTTTGGTTTTTCGTCTTTATAGTCTCGAGATACTGAAATTCGATATTTCAGTATTTTGAGATTATAAACTGAATCCATATATCTATGGGTCTATATTATAATATCGAATGGAACGAATGTCGAACGGCCGAAATTGCGAAAGTGCCGTTCATCGAGTTCTAGTTTGTGGGATTGGGGTGCAGTGAAGATCAGGAATTTTGCCCTTTCCTCACTGTAGTCTGGTCTCAGAGTTGGTATATATAATTAGCGGGGGGTGTGGGGGTGCAGCCCCCCCCAGAAAACCAAGTTATTTGAATGGCACTTTCGATATTTTGGCCGTTCGACATTCGTTCCATTCAATATTATAATATAGACCCATATGTACATATCTGTCTACATATATATATATATATATATATATATATATATATATATATATATATATATATAGGTTCATAGGTAGGTACTAGGCTATCTGCCCGAGGACATTTATAAGCCTAGCCAGAGTGTGTCAGCTTTCGCCGCCCCATTGATTAATTAACTGAGCCTCTGTCAAGAAGAGCCAATGAAGTGATCCCAGTGGTGTATTTTCTGTTACCTATTCACTCGTCAAGGTTTCTCTTGAATGTTTCACTGTGTCATATGCCCATTTATCAATATGCAGACATGATGTACATATAGCACAGATATGAAATCACTCACATCTGACAAATTTTTATGTAGTACAATATTTCTGACAAATGACTATGAACAAAGTAATGAAATGCAAATAAAATTTGAGCCAAAACCATCTATTAGCATAATCATCAAACACATTATATAATTTTCCTATCAAAATTTCGAGGTTTAAAAAAAGTTTTTAATTCGAAAGACAACACTGAATATGATGAATTCAGCAGATTCAACATTTTCATCGAATACTGAATGTGAAGTTCATATAGGAGTAAAGGTAAGTGTAACTCCTACAACTGATGTTTTTGCAGAGGGGCAAGCCCCTCTGCACCCCCCTGTGGGGGGGGGGGGATACATCCCCACACCCCCTACAAACTATATATTCCAACTCCAAGATCACACTACAGTGAAGAAAGGGATACAGTTCCCAATCCGCACTGTACTGCAGTCTCTGGCCATAACATTGAGTACATATCAGCGAATGCACAGTTGCATTCTTTAATATGTACTCTCACTCTCATAACATTCGGCAACATGGAAATCAGCCATCTGCCATTCGGTATTTTATGTTCGACGAACCAACATTCTACATTTTGATAGTAAACTTATATATATATATATATATATATATATATATATATATATATTTTTTTTTTTTTTGCGTCTTTCGGCTTTTCCCGGTTAGGGGTCGCCACAGCGGAACTCCGGTCCGCTAATGATTGGTAGTTGATTTTTACGTGCCGAGTTACCAGCCCTGACGCACAACCTTCAACAAAGGTACGCCCATTCACGTCTCCACGCAGAAGATGCTCTAATCGAACCGGAAATAAATACATATATATATATATATATATATATATATATATATATATATATATATATATATATATATATATGCAAAGCTCCAAAGTGAAAGAAACATGCCAAGGAATTGCTGCAGTTATTTTATTTTATGTTATTCTTTGTAATTTTAATTTTTAAGTTTCTTTGGTTAACTGAGGTAGAATGCTGAGTCAACTGGAACATTTTCAGGTTCAACCCAAAGTACCAGTGTGGTTACTTATAGGAATGCTGCATGCTTCATTGAGGTTGTTGATTCAAAAATGCAATCTCAATTTTTTTAAGTGATATTCAGGGATGGAGTGGAAGAAGAATGTTAAATGCACTTAACACAACAAACAAGCTAGGCTTTTTGTCTCCTTCTGCCATAAATATAATATAATATAATATAATATAATATAATATAATATAATATAATATAATATAATATAACATAATATAATATAATATAACATAACATAATGTAATATAACTCCCTTCTAGTTCCCTTTAATAGGAGGTTATGCTTCTAGAACATAAAGGATGGCAATAAGAAAAAATAAGTAAAAAATAAAAGTTAATACCATTATTTGCATGTATGCACCTTAATGAATAGTTAATGAAACATTCCAGTTGGGAAAAAATGCTTTATAATCTCCACTGGAATATTCATTACGCAATTGAAACAGGCGTAGTTTCCCCTCAAAAGCTGGTACAGTATAACCCAATGCCAGAATCAGCTCCATGAAGACTGCATTTATTTATTGTCAAAAAGATGACATTGACATCCCACTCACTATCAGATCTTCACTCACTGGAAAGGAAAGTGCCATTTGTAATATCGATTAATGCAAATGGAGCCTAGCTGTTCAGTTCGAGTCATACAAAGGCAAAGCAACACTCGCAATGCTCTGAGAGAAAAAAATACTGAAATTTAAATAAAAATATGTGGAATAGTAATAACTTTCAAAGGTGGCAGCTATGGTTTGCACTTATCCACTTAGCCTCAGTATTTGAGCCTTTACACTTCACTCTCAGAATCAAACCCAGGCACTGAGAAGTATATGTCAGCAAATCTTCCATTTCTGGCAGGTACCATGGTTATACAACTGCACATATTACATTAAAACTGACAATTTAAGAACAATACACTGCACTCGCAACACACTTGTCACTCTTCAAGTCTCAGTTTCAGAAACATTTGGCTATGACTGTGATGCCATACATGTTTTATGGGTTTCCAAACCACTTTTGATTATACAGGGATGTAATTATTTTTTTGCACAATAAAGCTCATGTTTTAACACAACACTTACCAAGTTGATGAAATTAACAATTTCAAAGAGTCGTTTCCTCACTGCATCCAGTGTCCTGTACTTTTCAAACTAAAACATTTAAAACAGAAGGTTAGCAAATTAAGATAAAAGAAACCTAGTGTAGACAACCCCATCATCCCTTTTTTTGTATCTATCTATCTATCTATCTATCTATCTATCTATCTATCTATCTATCTATCTATCTATCTATCTATCTCTTTCAGACATTTCCATTTGCATTGATAGATGGGAAATACTGTACTTAAGATAAATTAATCATATAACTGTGTATACTGCAGTTATTAAACCTGACCAATAGCCATATATAAAACTGAGAATCACAGAAAACATTTAGAACAGTGTCTGCTGTGTAGGGCTTCACTCTTCCCTATGCCATACTCTTTTAAATGGACATAAATGAACATAATTATCCTTGGGACTGGCCTGAAGAAAAAAAAAAAAAAAAAAAAACAAAAAAAACTCCTTCATACAGTGTGGCCATGATAATACACCCCTCCCCCAGTTTGCCCAGGTACCATTGTGATCTGACAGCCATTTTCCACATAGCTTGACACACCTGCACATGTTCCCCACTGTCAGTGACCCATGGATTTTGAATAAAGATGAT
This sequence comes from Protopterus annectens, assembly GCF_019279795.1. Classification (NCBI taxonomy): domain Eukaryota; kingdom Metazoa; phylum Chordata; order Ceratodontiformes; family Protopteridae; genus Protopterus; species Protopterus annectens. The sequence goes on along the minus strand of NC_056743.1, from coordinate 584,248,460 downwards.
CACAAATATCTGAATTCAGTACTCCATGTTTCACCTGTTCTAACTGCTTTATTTTGCTGTAGATATTTACAGAGACTGTCACTATGTGTTACTTTGCTAAAAATAACTTAAATAGATACTCCATTTGTAGAGAAGTTTTACTCCTGACTAAGAGACAAGTAGCCCAATATGAGTACCAGACCTGATGTTCATGAAATCAGCATGAAATGACAGGAATTAATATCTAATAGCTTGTTCTCATATCTTGGGTTGGGGGATAGGTGGTCTCATTCTGCAACTGTAGTGACATCACATGGTACAAACATGATGCAATCATCTTGGGTGAATGCATAAGCTGGCCATACACAGGTGGCTAAAAAAATCTGATACTAACTGCAGTACAGCAAGTATAATACCAGCACACACTACGGATTATATCCCCACCACAGTTTATACCATGGCTGTTTATATTCCCACCACTGTTTATACCATGGGTGTTTATATACCCGCCACAATTTATACCATGGGTGTTTATATACCCACCACAATTTATACCATGGGTGTTTATGTTCCCACCACAGTTTATACCATGGGTGTTTATATACCCGCCACAATTTATACCATGGGTGTTTAGGTCCCCACCACAGTTTATACCATGGCTGTTTATATACCCACCACAGTTTATACCACGGGTGTTTATATACCCACCACAATTAATACCATGGGTGTTTATATACCCACCACAATTTATACCATGGGTGTTTATATTCCCACCACAGTTTATACCATGGGTGTTTAGGTCCCCACCACAGTTTCTACCATGGGCGTTTATGATCATCATGTGTCTACACTGGTCAGGAAATCATTCTATGTTGCGCAACTTATAAATAAAGGTATGGCATCTAAGTGCAAGGAAGTCATTATTCCACTGTATTCAGCATTCATCAGACCTATCATTGAGTACAGTGCCCCCTTTGGTATGTACCTAACCAAGCATAACTAACAAATGGAATGTCCACAGAGGTTCCTCACTAGAAGAATACAGGGCATAAGTAATATGTCCTATGCAGACTGCCTCAAGCCTCTATCCCTGTATTCTGTCTCCCACAGGCTTTTGAGGGGAGATCTATGCCTGGCATACAGGGCATTGTCATTCCCCACTCTGATGGACCTTCTGCATATCCACAAAACAAACAGCACCAGAATTACCCATTCTAAAGACTTAAACATTACCTGTGATATAAATAGGACTTGCTGAGAGATAGATATTTATCCCAGAGACTACCCTGTCTATGGAACAGGCTTCCCATCCATGTGAAGCAGAGTTCCTCTCTAACCCAATTCAAGTGCAACTTGGACAATTGGATAGGAAACCAGAAATTCATCCCTGGTTTGGCACCTATGTCTCTAATGGACGCAGGCAACCTGTAAATGGTTCATCTCCCAGGCCCATGTTTACACTTATCAAGGGTAGCAGAACTTGTCAGATATTTGGGATGAATAGCTAGGCTTAAAAATGCCCTTGTGGTCGTTAGCCTAGTAATCACCTATGAACCTATGAACCTATGTATGCAACACTATTTATAACATGGGTATTTATGTCCCTACCATAATTTATGCCATGGGTATTTATGTACCTACCACAATTTATACTGTGTGTATTTATACACCCACCACAATTTTTATTATGTTGTGGGCATTTACTAACACACAACAATTCATATCATGGGTATTTATGTAATGACCACAATTTATACCATTATTGTTTACATAACCACTGCAATTTATACATTGGGCATTATACAAATGACCTTTGTCATAGGCAAATGAATTTATTTACCTGTGAATATGCACTGTATGTAGTATACACTCCAATCATGCTGAAGGAGCTGTGTAGACATGCATACCTGAGCCAAGATTGCAGCTTAGTTTCTCAGCGAGAGACTCAACTAAGTTAGGAGAAGAAAGCATAGATACTAATACACAACACAAATACTTTTACCGAGATCCATCAAATACTACATTTTGAAATGGTAGGTACAGCTGTGTGGCAAGGAAGTAACCAGAAATGGACAAAAACTTATACTCTTACATGATAGTCAAATTCCAAAATGTTAGAATAGAAGTTCTAATTTGTGCATTTTCTTTTTTTCTGTTATATTATTATTATTATGAAACAAATAGGCAAAAAAAATCTGTTTGTAGAAATTATATGATAAATGACTTGCTCAAAGTCTCACAGTACACAAGAAGCAAAGGATGACATTTAAACTCAGGTCTGCATGATGTAACTAAATGATAAAGCTACTACATGATATTCACAGATGGAGGTGAAGAAGAAGAATATTATTAGCACTTAATACATAGGACTAGCTACGCTTTAAATATAATATAATATAATATAATATAATATAATATAATATAATATAATATAACACGTTTCCCTTCTAGTTCTCTTTAGAACAAGGTTATGCTTCCAAGACAGAAAGGATGCCAATAAGAATTAAGTAAAAAATAAATGTTAATAAAGAAAACCTCCATGCCTATGTCCATACACACACACACACACACACACACACACACACACACACACACACACGCACACACACACACGCACATATATGTATATATCTATATATATATTTTTTGTATGTTTATATACATGTATGTGCATGTGTGTGTATGCGTATGTACTTTTCATGCATGTGAAGCCCTTCAAATGCCATGCTCTGCTCATGCTTAATCACCATTCCCTCTGTGATCACCAGAACCAGCCACATCATTCCAGAAAATGGCTTAATAGTGTTTTTTCCCACCTGAGGAGGAGGACTTTAGCATTCACTTAGTTACATAATCAAATGTCTTGTTGGTCAGCACCATTGACCTTTCATGAATTGCTGCTTAATTCTGACTAGCAGTGATTACAACCCTAAGATTCTTTTCTTCTTTTGACTTCTCCAGGGTAGGGATTACAATCTTCAGATCCTTTCCTTCTTCTGATTTAACCAAGCCATCATTCTTAGTATGTATGCTTTCTCTGAATCTTGTGCCTTCAGAGGTACACAAACATGTGCAAGGTGCCTCTTTGCACTGAAACCTAACCACAGCCTACATAACACCATGTAAGATGCTGAAGACTGGCTCATCTGTCTATCATCAATGCTGCTATCAAGAAGAAACAGACAGATCTTAATGTACAGCCTCAAAAATAACTGATACAAACACTGAGCGTAACATTGCCCCTGCATAGACCTCTGTGGCATCAGCAGTTATCTGCTTTTCCTTTTCAGTAACATCCTGCTGCTTCTATCACAGTTTTCTGTCCACATCAGTTTTTGACAATTTTCTGATATTCTTTAATTTCACGGTAATCTGTGGGGTATTTTGTCTAATGTTTTGCTGAAGTCCAAAAAATCCAAATATAACAAATGTAAATGGGTTTCCCCATCCCAACTCAGTACTGACTCAGTCATAAAAGCATTGCAGTTGAACTTGTCAGGAGTGCCACAGGAAAAAGCTATTACCTTTCTAGCCATAGGATGAAGCCATGATCTTTCTAGCCACAGGATAAAGTCCTGACATCTCTATGTGTAAGAAAGTGACCATTTAAGAACTATAGCAGATCAGACCTGCAGAATTATGTCCATATTTTCCACTGGGAAGTAAGTCAGACTCACAGACCATAACTTACTTGACTTCTCTTTGAACCTACCCTAATGTTTACCTTAATCTTTTCTGGAGAGGACCATACTGCAAAGGAGCTACCTCCTGTATCATTCAGTTCTGTGTTATGCCTGCAGTTTAAGTACAGAGATAATATAGCTCATTTTGTGGTCCAGCAGGCATTACAGACAATTCTTATATCATCAGCTGATGTAATTTATCTGGACGTTGTGTATTACGCCCTTGAAGTCCTTCTTTTATTCCTACATGGTCACCTTTCCATCAATCCATTTGTCCCATCCATGCTAGCTCTATTTTAATATGTCACTTGCTGCAATCTTGTTTGTAAATGTTGACATGTACAACTCATTCATTATTTTTACTTAAAGTCCAGCATCTTCAAATGACCTTCCAAATTTCCAGCTCTGTAGCGTCTCAGTCATAAAACTGAATTCAAATTAACTGGCAGGATTTCTGCAGAATAAAGTCACTATTTTGCCAGGTGAAAGACTGATTGCTGAGGCACCTGGTCCTTTGTTAAAGCATATTCCTCCCTCTGCCAGAAGCTACTATATACATTTATTTAGCTTTCTGTGTCTCAAATACAAAAAGCAAACAAAAGTGTCCTAAGAAGTGTTTCCAGTGTCCTAGTGTTTAGAGTCATCCCTCACTTTCCATGTCCTTCTCTACCTGTTTCTGGACCCCTTATAAAACATTGCCTGCTCCTCTCCCAATTCTAATTCTCATATATGGCTTCTTCTTATGATTAATAATTCTCTTACCTAATTTTAGGTAAACCAGTTAAATCCTCTTCAAGCATTTCTTCCTACCTCTGAGAAAGGATTTAATCATCTCTTGATAAATTTCACAATATCTTTAATTGTCAATACTTCATGTAATTATTTCATGTAATTTCTCACCATATTTTCTAACATACTGAAATGTACTCTGCTACAATCATGGCACTGTCTTTTTCTTGTTCCTTCATCCGCAGTCCAAGGACCATGACCCACATTTTTCCATGGTCAGTGTTGGACTCCATCTCCCACTGAGCTCCACTCCATAAAAACAAGTAATATGACTGCTCTTACTGGAGTCCTTACATTCCACTCAAGTCCAGATTCCATTAGAATGGCTGTAATTTCCATTTGTACCCTGAAGGTGAGAATCTCACCGTTCACTGGTAACAAATAAGGATCATCCCTGACTATGGTTCTTTTTCTGTCTGCCTGTCACAGCAATCCTTTACTTCAGCCTGTTGTTAATTTCCTCTGCTGCATGAGGTGGCCTGCATACCATAGCCACTTCCAGAGACCCTTTGTATCCACCTTGCAACCTTAGGGCTAACATCTCAACCAGTCTTTCCTTCCCATTTCTTCCCTTCCCCCCATCTGCTCCCTTCTCTTACCTCACTATATGTGCTAGACAATTTGAATCTGCACAGCACCCAGTTGACCAGCTCAGATTTCCTAGAATAACAATGTTGAGCCAAACCTCGACATAAAACCAATCCACCTGTGAAGCCTGAATTAGGGAGTGCTATGCTTAATACAGGTTCACTGACAGGATGCAGCTTGGAAGGGGATGACATGGTGGTAGCACTTCCTCCTAGTAAGAAAAAGATATTGGTGTAGAATTGGTAATTAAAAAGTCATCATCAGTGAAACAGTTGGCCCACAGCATAACCCTCTGGTTGCCACAAACAGTTGCAAGCAGTGGTCAGAGAAGGCTATCAGATCAACAGAGATTAGGCTGAAGACCTGGAAGTTGACTGGAGACAAAGCACAAGATTTCAAGGAAATACTCAGGGCTCTAGCATATCAAGAAGAAGAGGAAGTAGGTGGAGCTGAAGAACGGCAGCACCTCAAAATAGCATGTGTGAGGACTATAGAACAGATATGCAGCTGATTCAGATATGGAAATAAGGTACATAAGGAAAGCTGGCAAAGGAATGCAGAAGTCCAAGAAGCACACCTCTCAACCATACCAAATTCGTCAGAATTTACCAGTTTTGAGGCTAAAATAATGGGGTGCCACAAATTCCCGAGTGGCCCCTTCAAATCACGATTTTGTTTCTTTATGGGCCGCTTATGCAGTCTGGTGTTTTATACATGCAGGATGATGCTGTGCCTTGCTCCTTATATCCTAGAAAACTGAGTGATATTTATTTTGCAACTTTTGTACATTAAAAGGATAATGGGACAAAAGAAAGTAAATCTCTCTCTCTCAGTTCAATCCATGCTATTCAGCAGCACATCGGCAAAGAGCACTCTCTAGCACTTGTTTCTGTAGTGGTTACACTTTGTACAGGGATAAGACTATCATTACTTTAACTGTCCTTACACAACATTCCAAAACAGACACAGAAGAAAGAAACACAAGCAAATAATCCAAAACAGGAATTCAGGCACCTTGAAGCGGGAAATAATCCAAGTTATAGTTTAAAAACCTTTTAATGTCAGCGCTTTTGTTCACATAAATACGAAGAACTTCTTCAGACAAATAAAAGGCATTTAAAAGAACATTTAAATACAGTTCCTGATTCATGACATCACAAATGATGATCAAAAAATTCACACGATTCATTCACAAACATATATATATATATATATATATATATATATGTGTGTGTGTGTAAATATATTAATATATTAACATGTAAACAGGAACAAACACCATAAATTTTGGTGTTCTTATTCCATATTTATCTTAAAAGTGACTTAAATTTTAAAATACATTTCAAGGAGCAATAATAATTTAGTCCAGTATATGAGTGTGCATTGAGCCTTAATTCCCACAAAAGCTCATGCTCCTCTAACTTCAAAGTCCACGCCCCCCCCCCCCCCCCCATAGTTGAGTACTACTTGCTCAATTACTAAATATTTAAACTGGTGACTTGGTTCATTCATTATGTGTCTAGCCAAAGCGTTAGTAGTATTCTGTTTATTTATGCTATATTGATGTTCATAAATTCTTTGTTTAAAATGTCTCTCTGTTTTCCCCACATAGAAGCAGATATATGCCTGGCACTGTGCAAGGTAGACTACCCCTTTTGTGTTGCAGTCACATCTCCCCTGCACCTCATATTGTTCACCCAGAACAGTGAATGTTGATGTTAACTGTATAAAGTTACAATAGGGGCATCTGCCACATTTCTTCATACCTTTGTTGGGTATATAAGGTTTTATATTCCTTTCCAGCATAGATTTAATGTTGGCCCCCCTTCTATATGTAACTTTAGGTTTATCCATTAATTTGGTCCTAAGGGTAGCATCTTCGTTTATAAGGGCCCAGTTTTTAATTAAGATGTTCCTGAGGGCACCTGCATCCCTAGAAAAAGTTGTTATAAAACTAACATTAAATTAATTTTCTATCCTAGGACTCATGTCTATTATGGTACTCACCAGCTCCCCATTACATTCCAGTATATTTCTATTCAAAATGGGTTTAAAATGGCCTGTCATTCTCTTTCTTTCCACTTCAACCATGATGTTATCCAAAAAACTAGGTTACTAAATAATGACAAACATTTGAGTTGCAGAATTCACATCCTTCAGAAAATGCATGCTGATAGAGAAATCCTGTTTTTTTAACAACTTTCCGAGTTTATAAAAGCAATATTTAAAAGAGGTTGAGAGGTATGGTCTCTGTTTCTTTCCTTAAGTAGAGCAAAGGTAACAACAGTTTTGTAACTTCTGCATAAACTGTTGCATGCCAGAAGACACGTTTTGCTCAGATTTATTATGTTTTAATGAAACCAACTTGGACGTCTTTTGTGAAGCATCCATCTTGCAATGTTCTGTAGCACTTATTCTTGTTTGTAGTTATAACTCAAAAACCCAATATACAGGGTTTCAGTAGTGTTACAGCATGTTGAGTAATTGTATTAGTGTTATTTCTGTTGAAATGCCAGTAACAATTCATAATGCTGGCTCTCAGTTGGCCAGCAGGTTTTATGGGGAAATGAACAACTTATGGCATGGGACAGGGGGTAGGGTAGGGTAGGGTAGGGTAGGATAGAAGATAGAATTCGTTCAGCATCACAGGTTTTGCCCATGAAGATAAAGGGAATTATTCTTATCATAAGGCAGAATGAAAAAAAGTAAAGTGCAATGAAAGAGCTTATCTTGAAAGGGTAGCTCATAAATTGCGCACACCATTCACAAATTTATTGGTAGTCACAAATTTTGAACAGGCTCATGTCTTTTAAAAACACTCAGCAACAGTTCAGTGCACCAACAAGCATCCTATTTGCGGAGGGAGGAGCAAACATCAATTCCACTGTGATGTCCGGTAGTCAAGTGGGCCTGTGGAGTGTAGTGGGAAGCTTTTTCTAAGTAACTCTGCTGTTATCAAGTGAGTTTCAGGCACTTCGGTTGTTTATTGACAGTAAGTATATAAATATATTACTGTGTATGTTGGTGCTGGATATATATGTATAATTGCATATATTTTTTTCAAAACTATGTTAGGTGGCTTAATTAATAATGGGCTCTGTTATAAGTTTCTTGCGGTTTAGTGAAGTAGACTTAAGAAATATTTAAAATATTGAGCATGTGTTACTGAAAGTGCAAGGTCTGTGTTTTGGTAACTCCTGACTTAACTTTCTGTGCAGAGGAATTATGTTATTTATTAAGTAGTTTTGATGTAGCACATGCTTCACTGTTGGGGACGGTACTAATTTCCTGCATTTAGTTTTATTCGAGACGTGGGTTTCCCTCCCACGTGTGCTGCTGTATTTATAGTTACATAATGGAATCTCTGAGAATTAAAATACAGAAGTCAAACGCAGACTATGTGAGACAAATACATCAATTTATTTTCAAACTCACAAAGTAAATGAAATTGACATTTAGAAACAAATGCACAGTTTACATTTAACAAAAAAAAAATTCCCAAGTTCTATACGCCCCATTATGAGGTCATTCTGTTGACTAACCCGGATTAATTGGGTTGCTGAGGTACAAAAACAAGAAAATAAAACATTATTTGAGGATACCCAGGCTCACAGGCTGGGAAGTAACAACTGTGCAAAAATCAACCCTGCTTCATAATTTCGGGCATACCTCTCAGTCTAGAACCACACTGAAGTAACCACAAATGTAAATCCACCAGTAATGAAAGAAGTGGTTGGGGTATTGGGGCACACAAGTTCAGGATGCACAAAATAATTTATTCAATAGAACAAAGTAAGACACAAGCGCTTTCATCTGTACACAAGTTCAGGCTGCACAAAATAATTTATTCAATAGAATAAAGTCAGACACAAGTACTTTTGTCCGTCTTAGGCAGGATGAAAGCGCTTGTGTCTGACTTTGTTCTACTGAATAAATTATTTTGTGCAGACAGAACTTGTGTGCCCCAACCGCTTCTTACATACCTCTCAATCTCTCAGAGCAAGAAATCTGGACAAAGCCACAAATAATGGTGGGACAAAGGCCCAAAAATAGGGACAGATTTTAAATATTGCTCCTGTAAACTCAGGTAGCTGGTAGTATAACAGGTTTTGCGTTATCATGTATTTCCTGGGGGATATGAAGTTTGAAATTTAAATGTCTGCTATTGTTCATTATTTATTGACTAAACTTCAATCTTCATGTTGGTATCCCACAATTCCATTGGCGTTGGTGGGATTATATGGTTATATATGCAAATATTATGTTAATTAGCATCCCAACTTTTGGCCAGCTGTACTTACTTTTCATGGTCCTTTGTCCAGATTTTTTTACTTTTCCAGGTTGAGAGGTATGCCAGGAAGTCAAAGAAGAACTACAGAAAAAAATGAGAGATAGAAAATGGACCAGGTGAAGAAGGAATACTGATTGGCTAACAAACAGTTAAAAAAAAGCAGTTGCAGTAGCAAAGAATGAAGCGTCAGAGACACTCTACCAGCTTCTGGAAAGTGGCTCAGCACATGGCAAAAAGAAACTTTGCCAGGTTGGAAGGTAAAGACAGAAAGACACCTTTCATAAAAGATGCCAGCAACAACCAGCTCACCAGTCCACTGGACATCAAAGGCAGATGGAAGCGTACCCCTCTACCTCTTAAAGCAAAAAAATCTGGACAAAGCCATAAAAAGTAGTACAAAAGCCCTGAAATACATTTTTTTAAATATTGCTCTTGCAAACTTAAAAAGTTTAGAGAATAACAGGTTTTGCATTAGCATGAATTTTCTGAAGGATATGAAGTCTTAAACCTAAATGTCAATTATTATTTTTTAACTTCAATCGTTAATGGTTTTCCACTAATTTGCTAGAAAAAACACAATTTTATGAAAAAACAGCCAAAAATATGAGGAAAAAATCTAGGCATTCTGCAAAAATCTGTGCAGGTGAGAGGTATGGATGGAAGAAGCACTTCCACAAGCTTCTGAATGAAGAAAACCCCACAGAAGCTTTATTGCGAGACACAGCCTACAACAAAAGAAGAAGAACCCACCCAAGAACAGCACTAAGGAAAATGAAGTCAGATGGAGTCACGGCAGATATGATAAGATATTGGGTTAGACAGGGGAGAAATGGCTCCGAAGGGTACTCATAGCAGTTTGGGCAGAAAGGTGTATTTCAGATGACTGGAGAATAAGCATTCTAGTGCTAATGGTCAAGAACAAAGTTCACATCTATGGGCAGTATAGAGGTATCAAACTCCTCTTCTACTGTAAGAAAATTCTGGAGAGGGTCACTGATAAATGAATATGCAGAGTAGTAGAAAATAAGATGGGAGATGAACAGTTTGGATTCAGGTAAGGATGTAACACAACTGACTTGATATTTGCAATGAGACAGTTGAAAAGAAAACATAAGGAAAGAGTCTAACTGGGCATTCCTAGACTTGAAAAAAACATATGACAAGGCCCCAAATAAGATGACTAGGACAGTCTTGTGATGGTTCAAAGTCCCAGAAACACTGGTAGAATTAGTGCAGGCTATGTACAAGGATCCAATGACACAAGTACGATCTGTATTCAGACTCACAGAGGGGTTCTCAGTGGGAGTGGGTGTGCATTAGGGCTCAGCTCTGAGTCTGCTACGGTTTATACTGGCGATGGACTATATTAGCAAACAGGTCAGAAGGGACAGATCAACAAAGTTGCTTTATGCAGACTATGTAACATTACAGGTAGACTTTAAGCAAGAACTTCAGCAAAGGATAGGGGAATGGAATGCAAAACTGAAGGCACCCGGGATGAAACTGAGTACAGATGGCAGCAAATGAGGAAATCAGAAAAAGCTGAGAATTGAGATAGAAGGGAAAATAATGGAATAGCTTAACAGGTTTGAGTATCTGGGAAGGATGATTGAGGAGAAGGATAGTCTGAATGAGGAGGTCAAATCTAGAATTAAGGAACTGCAGCCAGCTGGCACAGAATGTCAGGTATAATGTGTAACAGAAAAATGCCAATGAAGCTGAAAAGTAAGGTGGACAAAACAGTGGTGTGACCAGTACTACTGCATGGTGCAGAACCTGGGCAGTGAAAGCAGAGCAGTTGAGGAAGCTAAAGGTGATGGAGATGAAGTGCCTCAGATGGGTCATAGAATGCACACTGTGGTACAGACAAAGAAATGAGAACATCAGAGCAGAAGCCAAAGTAGCTTCAGCTGCAGAGAATGTCAAAGAGAACAGATTATGGTTGCTTGGGCACAGGTGCAGGAAAGCAGAAGACACCCTGGTGAAGGCGATTTTGGACAGACAGGAACAAGGCAAGAGAAAATGAGGATATCCAGCCAACAGAGTGATTGTGTGAGAGAAGAAATGTGGCAGACATGACTATTGAAGAAGGTAGGATAATGACACTGAATCGAGGGAGGTGACAGCAGTTGAAGTAACACCCCGACCTCAAGTAGAAAATGGGAAAAGGGAGATGACAATGATGATGATGATGATGATGATGATGATGATGACAGTACCCACTGCAGTGCATGTATCCATTAAGCCTGTAGTACCCATATCCCATTGTAAAGGTACAGCAAGGCTTCTGGCAATGCTTAGAATCAACTCATAGACTTTGCATGCTTTCTTATACTTTTTACTGCTTATAGATACTATTATATCTCTACCTTTTACTTTTTCTTCTTTTCTGCATTAACCTGTGATGTCTTCTTTCTTCACATCCACCTTTACTCACAAATAGCATTGATTTCCACCTCCTTTATGTTCCTAGTTACTTATTGCCCCATATCTGTACACATCATGCTAACCCTGTGTCATGCACGGGGCTTCGTTATTACTGCTTTACTTGCCTTTGCCATGCTCCCTGCTTACAATCTTCACTGGCACATCTGCAATACCATGTGACTCCCTCATGTGTAATGGTATGGATGCCAGAGGATTATCCCCATTAAAACTGTTACCTGCCACACACTTCCTCTGCATTTTGCTATATTTTAAGTTAAAGCTGATTGGTTAAATTATGAAAACCTCACGACACAAATACTACATGATTATTAATATACAAGAATGGATAACAAAGGCTATTGTAAAAGTGCCATATCACCATAAGCATGTTTGAATGCATGGCACATACACTTACTGTTATTTCATTACTTATTATATGACACTACAGATCATACTGTGCATATTATTTCCCAGTTTATTCAGCTGAAGAGCAAATAAGCAGAATAGCTTTCTTATGGTTAAGGATCCATATTCTAATCTCCCATGCTCCTGTATATCTCAAGGTTTCTTTTCCTAAAGAAACCCTGAGCTGTTGGACATGCTCCACTTAAAGAAATCCCAATCCCTCAGAGCCACACACTCCAGGGATCTAAACCCTGTCATCACAATGAACAAAACATGCTGGAGGGATAGGTTCCTGACCCAGAGACTCCCCAAACTCAGGAATTTACTGCCCATACATGTCAAGCAGAGCGCCTCTTTGGCCCTCTTCAAAAGGAACCTTGACGATTGGATGGGAGATAGGGAATTCACCTTGGGGATCACGTCAGTCACCCTGCTAGACAGGGGTCCAGGGAAGTAAATATTGTGGGAAGAAATATCCAGGGAATTGTTATGGCTAGGCTTGTATAGGCCCTAGGGCCAATAGCCTAGAACCAACCTATGAACCTATAAATGAATCAGAATTCATTTTGCAACTCCCAACCCCAGTTTATAATCCATAAAGCTTTGGAAATTCTGACTTTTATCAACAGTCATATTCACAATGACTTTATATTTCTTTAATAATATTGGAGTCATGCAGTAAATCTCAGATTAACTGAGACAAGCCAACTTTTATAGTATTTCCATCCTGTTTTTTTTAAAAATGGAGTCTTATTGTGGAAATGCGATAGCAATGCTTTAATTCACTGCCTCATGCTCACAGGTTCATAGGTAGTTACTGTGCATACACCTCAGGAGGCCATTAATGAGCTTAGCCCGAATTCTTAACTGCCCTAGAGCATTGTCTGGTTAAGTGACTAGCTGTTTTGCAGTTTACAGCCTTAATCCTCTTCACCAGCTGACACACTTATTTTAGTTGCTCCCATGTTGGGAGGTTTTGGCTTTAGCCACATTTCTGTACAGATTTATACACAATTTTGAATAAATTCTGATTGTTAAAATTATTAAATAAAGGGACACATACTTAACGTCAGACTTCCCTGACACACTTATGAATGGGAGTAGACAGGCATCTTTTCAGTGATCATACACAGTTTCTTTTTCCCAAAGCATGAGTGATGTAACAGTTTCCTAATGTACTATTTGCTTGTTTTATTCATGTGTGATGAGTAGTCTAGTGGGCTGTAATGAGCTCGTTAGTCGGCTTCGTAATTAACCTTATTTAATGATTGGAACAATAAGAACAGACGATTAAGCAAATGAAAAACAGAACAATGGTGACTGCAGACAAATGTACTATATGAATTTGAGACAGCAGTATGATCCATACTAAGAAATAATCTAATCACATTACATCTGTTTATTTACGATTTATAATTTTTAATTTTATAAGGCTGTTTATATGTGTGTATGTGTGTATTCAAGTAAAAGAAAGAAACAAATTTTACTTAAAAATCAAATAAACTTACACAAGCAGCCTACAATAATAATAAAAATGTATTGAAAATCAACAAAAACAACAGATGCCATACTCTAAGTACAATTAGTGATAACAAGAAAACAATAGACTTTCTAGAATGTGCTCCTTTATAGTCTCTTACTTTCCTATAGGTCCCATTTGGGATAGCATTTCTGCTCTGACACACACACACACACACACACACACACACACACACACACACACACACACACACACACACACACACACACACACACAATGAAACATCCCATGCATGACAAACAAAAGCAAAAAAGTTCAAAGATGGAGTAAATAGAAATTTGAAAACATCAAATAAGGAATTATAAAGCACGAAGCATTTCAAAAGTTTGTGCTAGGGATCATCTTTTCTTGATAAGTTTAGCTTGTTCATCTAGTGATTAACATTTATATGATGCACTTGTGTACATGATACAGTTTAAAAGAAATGCTGACTGAATGAACTGTCTGTACTGTGTTTGTGATATTAAGCAACATCTTAAGGTTATGGAAAAAAAGAAGTTATGTACTTACCATAACGTTCCATGTTTGTTGTCCATCTTGCCATTCATTCTTCATTCTCTGGATGGGTTCGGAGCTGATCCTCGGCTCGGACTTAGGGCTGATAGCCTAGTACCAACCTATGAACCTATGAACCTATGAACCTATAATAAACATATGGGGAGTTGCCCATGTAGCAGCAGCACAAATACTGTCCATTGACAATCTGGCCAGGTAAGCAGAAGATGTTGCTAATGCTCTGGTTGAGTGGCCTCTAACTTTGAATGGTAAATTCTTGTTATTTGAGGAGTATATAAAAGTAACGCAATTTGAGAGCCAATTTGAAAGCCTAATTTTTGAAACTGGCATGCCCTTTTTTGCTTCAGAAAAGAAAATGAACAACTGATCTGTTTTTCTGAAATCTTTAGTTCTATGTAGATAAAATCTAAGCTGTCTACGCACATCCAGTTGGTGAAATTTGTACTCTGCCTTGTTGCTATGATTGGGAAAAAACACTGGGAGCACAATAGATTGATTTAGATTGGTCTGGGAACAAACTTTTGGCACAAAGGATGGATTAGTACGTAGAGATACTCTAGCTCTGTGGAAAATCAAGTATGGTGGAGTGATTGATAGAGCTTGCAACTCTTAGACTCTTCTTGCAGATGTAATAGCTACCAGAAGAATAGTTTTCCAAGAAAGGATTTTGAGATCACAAGATGATGAGGGCTCGAAACTAGGTAATTTATGTATTTTTATTTTATTTTACATTTGTTGACTGTGAAAGTCCGACTGGATATATGTCCATTTTTAGCGGAAGCCCAGGGAGAAAAGCTCCATCAATACAGACAATAAAATTACAATTAAGATGTAACGCTTGGCTTACGAGCTATAGTAGTTAATAATATACAGCCAACAACCCTGTACATTAATAAGGTGCAATTGCACAGTAAGGCTTCGTTTACAGTCTCTGGTAGATACACAGACTAAGGAAGGAAAAAATGCTGCAGTCTATCCTGGATAATATGACATATAGGGTAATTCAGTATTGTATACAGTACTGTTAAGTGTACCATTGGAAAGAAGAAGTGAGTTGTACTAAAGAGTGGTAGTTAAAGAGGCAATGCAAGTAGTAGAGGGTGGATTAAGTAGAGGGGTAAGTAAGGGTAGGGTCAAGGGTGAAGGACTAGAGGGATAGAGAGTCTTGAGGGAATATAGAGAGATAATGGGTAGTGTCAGGTTGTAGAACTGGGTAGCAGAGGTGCCAATCTGGGTTGGAGCAAGGACATAACCAGTGGGTGGTAAGATACCCTTTAAGGCTTTTTTTGAATTTGGTTGGTGAGGGTTCTAAGGTTAGGTCGGCAGGAAGTGATTTCCAGATTCTGCCAACATAGTTAGAAAAGAATGAGTCTCCAGCTGAGTTATTCAATTGAGTGTTTGAACAAGGAGTTTGTTGGATGATCATAGTGTCCTGGGATTACTGTAAGAATTAATAAGGTATTTTAGTCCAAGAGTTTTGTCAAGTTGATTGAGGACTGTGTGGGTGACTGTGAGCTGATTATAATGAAGTAAATTGGGGAATTCTAGCCACCCTAGTTGAATAAGGTTTAGGCAGTGATGAGTGTGAAATGCAGAGCCAGTAGCAAATCTAGCAATGTGGTTATAACAACTTGAAAGTTTGCTCAGATCAGATTTATTCAAGTGGGTTAGAATAGGAGAGGCATTTAGAAGGGTTGAGAGTAGGTGAGTATGGGCAATGGGAGTCCTTGCTAATGGGGTTATGAAATGTTTACTTCTGTATAGAGAGTCTAATTTTTTATTAATGGTTTTAATAGTTTGATTGACCTGCATATCAAATTTGAGCTGGATATCTACAACTATGCCTAGGAGTTTGGTATGAGCATAGGGGGAAATAATGGTGCCATTGTTGGATTTTATAGAAAAGGAGAGTTGGGTGGATCTGTAAGTTGGGGAGAAGAGTAGTAGCTTAGTTTTGTTAAGGTTCAGAATCAAGTGACGGTTAGAGAGCCAATTTTCTACTGAACTGAATGTTTTCTGGATTAAGGTCACCAAGTCTGATGGGGAAAAGGCTGAGCAGACCAGAGTAGAGTCATCAGCGTATTGGATACATGTCACGTCTGGGATGATGGTACAGAGGTCATTAATAAAGATAGAGAATAAGAGGTGACCTAAAAATAGATCCCTGGGGAACTCCTAATGTGACAGGTAGCTGAGTAGATAGTTTGTTCTGCCACAGGACAGTTTGACGCCTACCACTGAGATAGGAACTGAACCATTGAATTGCTTGGTTATCCAGTGATATGGTTTTCAGAGTATGGATGAGTAGTTGGTGGTTAACCATATCAAATGCCTTGAACAGGTCGAGAAAGAGGGCTGAGGATAATTTATTGTTATTTCTGTTGAGGTTTATGGTGTTAGAGAAAGAAAGGAGAGCCAAGGTGGTACTGTGAAATGGCCTAAATCCATGCTGACAGTTTGCCAATAGATTGTTCTGGATGAGATAGTGCAAAAGTTGTTTATGGGTGCACTTCTCCATTATTTTGGCCAGAGGGGAGAGAATGGCAAATGGCCTGTAATTAGATAGTTCAGTGGAGCTGCTCCCTTTATGGAGTGCTATAACATGAGATGTTTTCCAGATGGAGGGGGTGGAGTTTTCTATAAGGGTTCTATTGATCAATATGGAGACTGGGTATGCTATGGCATCTGCGGCTTTTTGTAGCTATTCTGCAGGAAGGTGGTCTGCGGCTAGAGTGGTGGGTTTTAATTTGTTAGTAAGGGATCTGACAAGTGAGGTAAGTACTGCTTGGAAGCTAAAGGAGAGGGGAATAGAAGGTAAAGCTGTAAGGGAGTTAGACCAAATGGGAATTAACTGACTGGCAAGGGTCTGTATGGTGTCACTGAAAAAACTATTTAAGGTGTTAGCAATGTCTTCTGGGTGTTATTGGGTAGTATTAGATGGAGGTGGGGTAGTGGTTTGACCTGGATGAAGAAGTCTGTTGAGAACCGCCCAGACATTTTGAGGTTTGTTTTGATGTTTTTGTTGAAGACTGTATAAAACGGCATCCTAAAGTGGCATTTATTTTAGGATTGCCCAGTTGCATAATTTAAGTTCATTTTGGAAGTTGGTAAGGTTGAAGTTCTTATTGTTTCTAGTTGTTTTGTAAGTGGGCTGGTGAGGGTTGTCTGCTTTGTGCTTAATAATGAAGGTTGGAGAGTGATCATTTATGTCATCAGGGAGTGTCCCAGATTTGTACATATGGGGGTGACTATTGATAAGTATCCAGTCAAGGATACTTTCTTTGTTGTAGGGTTTACTAATTCTCGTGGGAGAGTTTATTATTTGTGTGAACCCATATAGATTTATGTGGGTAGTTGGGGTTACTGTGGAGCAAGTTGTCCAATCTATATTGAAGTCCCCAAGAATGATAGATTCTTGATGATAGGTATTGTATAACCAGTGGAGTATATCTTCTAGGGTGTTTGTATTATTGCCTGGGGGAATGTAGATACAAACTATGTTTATGCTTTTGTTGTTATTAATTTGTAATTTGGTAATAAGAACTTCTGCATTATTAAATAGGGGTGGTTATACAAAGTCTTTAGTGACATATAATGTATTTTTATAAAGTATAGCTACCCCTCCTCCCTTCCTAGTAGTCCAGTCTATTCTAAGTATATTGAACCCAGGTTGAAGTATCTCGTCATCCACGGATGGTTGCTGGTTTTAGCCAAGTTTCTGCGAGACCTTTTATGTCAGGTGTATGTACTGCTATGAGGGCATGCAGGTTGTGAACTTTGTTATTTATGCTTCTAATATTTAAGTGAAGAGCCAGAAGTGAACCAGGGGGCCTATTAATAGATTGTTTGGCAGTGGGATAGGTACTGTAATGTTAGGTGAGTCAGGTCAAAATTCAAATCCCATGGAGAAAGAGGTTATTTTATGGGAGGTCTCAATAAACAAGTGCTTTTTAAAAATGCTTTACACAATTTGTATGACATCAGGTTAGGAGTATATTCACCAATGTGGAAATTAGATATTGCAGCTAGTTGGACTCTAATTGTAGCTGCTGCAGAACCTTGCTGAAAAAGTTCTGCAAGAAATTCCAAAATTGAATTGACTGAGGCAGAGAAGGGATCAATATTTTTCTCTTGTGCCCAGTAGGAGAACCTCTTCCTTTTACTAGCATATAACTTTCTGGTCGAAGCCTTGTGAGAAGACACCATAGGTTCATAGATTTATAGGTAGGTACTAGGCTCTTGGCCCTAGGGCCTATATAAGCCTAGCCAAACCGTACCCTGGCTTTTGCCACCCAAGAAAATTATTTTCCTGTGCCCCTGACAAGCAGAGCCACAGAAGTGATCCCTGAGGAAGCAAAATGTGTTTTACTGCTGGTGTGAAGTCTTGAAGCCTGACTAAGTTTGGAAGTGGAGCAGCCATGCTGTCAAATTGAGGGTTTGGAGAGCAAGATGAAGAGTTCCGGACATATGAGTCAGAAGGTCTGGAAGTGGGTCCAGAACCCACGGCTTCTTCTGTAGGTGAGTCCAGAGAAAGGGGAGCCAAATCTGATGAGGCTGGTATGGGGCATTGAGAATCAGCCTGCTTCCCAAGAATTTTGCTTTCTGGATGACTTTGGGCATGAGGGGAAAGGGGGGAAATGCATACAGAAGTCCCTTGGGCCAATCGTGAACAAGTGCATCTCTCGGTGTTTCACCCAGAAGGGGGATTAGGGCAAAGTAGCTGCTGCATTTGGTATTCATGAGAGTGACAAAAAGATCGCAGCAAGACTAGCCCCATTTTCGGAAGATCACCTCCGCTATGTTTTGGTTCAGAGACCACTCGTGAGGCATTAAAATCCTCCTGCTGAGCTTGTCCGCTATCAGGTTGGATTTCTCAGGAATATGCATTGCTACTAGAAAACGTTGGGAAGAAATTGCCCATTGTCATACTCTCAGTGCCTTTTGACAAAGGGGGTATGATCTGGTTCCTCCTTCTTTGTTTATGTACCAGACTACCAACATGTTGTCTGACTGGATTACAATCATTCTTAGTGGAAGAGAGTCCTGGAGTGCCTGTAATGCTAGAAGCACTGCTCTCATCTCTAGAACACTGATGTGCAGATGGGCCTCATGTTCTTGCCATGTGCCTTGGACAGTCCTTCCCAGATAATGCCCCCTCACCCTACCTGG
The DNA here is from genome assembly GCF_019279795.1 of Protopterus annectens. Lineage (NCBI taxonomy): Eukaryota > Metazoa > Chordata > Ceratodontiformes > Protopteridae > Protopterus > Protopterus annectens. Next base: position 584,229,073 of record NC_056743.1, on the reverse strand, counting down.
GAGGTGTCCGTGGTCACTGTAGCTACAGGTAGTTGTGGCACAAAGGGTCTTCCGATGGTCACATGGTTGGACCGAAGCCACCATAGGCGATCTCTCTTGCATGTGTCTGTGATTCTGACTTGGTGAGACATGGAAGTTCTTGTAATGACCACTGAGCAAATAGCAGCCATTGAAGAATTCTCATATGCATTCTGGCTAGGGGAACTAAGGTGATCATTGAAGCCATAGTTCCTAGGACTTTCAAAATCATCTTTGCCTTCACTTTATTTCTGGGTAAAAGGTTGGCTATTTGTTGCCTGAGGAAAGAAACCCTGTCTGGAGGTAGTCGTGCCATCATAGAGACGGTGTTGAGATCTGCAACTATGAATGTAATATGTTGACAGGGCAACAAGGCAATTTTTTGTAAATTGACTGTAATCCCTAACTGGGAACAAATTTGAAGAGTGGTGTCCCTCACCTACTGAAGTAGATGCTTGGTGGTGGCAGTTAGGAGCTATTCATCTAGGTATGGAAACACTTGGAATCCCAGACGTCTCAAGTGAGCTGTGACTATTGCCATGCATTTGGTGGACACCCTGGGGGCTGTAGTGAGACTAAAGGGCAGAGCTCAAAACTGGTAATGACTGGCTCCCAATTGGAAGCATAAGTGACTCCTTGATGCTCTGTCCATTTTTATGTGGTAGCATGCATCTTGGAGGTCTATTGAGCACATCTAATTGTCTTTCCTTAAAAAGGGAAGAATTGACAGCAGTGTCACCATTCGGAATTTGGACTTCTTCATGGATTCGTTTAGTTTGCTGAGATCCAAAATGGGTCATCAGTCCCCTGTTCTTTTTGGCACTAAAATGAATTTTGAGTAAGTTCCAAATCCTATTTGGTCTGCAGGGACTTCTTGGATGACTCTTTTGTCTAGCAACTTTTGAATTTCTACAGTTGCTTGTTCCCTTTGACTGGGTGGAACATCTGTGATTGTTCTGATCTGTGGGCAGGATGGCAAAAGGGAATGGAATAGCCTCTGGATATTATACTTTGTACCCACTTGTCTCTTGTGATATCTCAAGAGACAGAAGACCTGCTGTAAAACTGGTATAAAACTTGATAAAAACACACCAACGTCGAGAGAAAATAACTTTATAAAGATAGCAAAGCTTTCGGGTTGATACCCTTCTTCAATACTAATACAAAACAATGAACAAAGCAAACAGCTTTAACTAGGAGTCAAACAGATCACATGGTTGCAGCCAGTCAATCATGTGACAAAATAATAATAATAATAATATGGGGGTTATTTCTCTTGTAAGAATATGAGAACTTTGAAGAATAAACTGTGCTATAAAGATTTTAGGGGTGGTTGTAACCCCCATATTATGCTTAGGCATGGTACTTTTGGTTGTATGAACTGTAAATGTTGTGTGGACATTCTAGGCAATGGTAGTGATGTTTTTACTCACCCTATCACCGGAAGAGTTTATAAATTTAACTTAACAGTTACTTGTGTTAGTGTAAATGTGGTTTATTTAGCTACATGTACACTATGTTCTTCTTTCTATGTGGGGAAAACCATGAGAAGATTAAAAGAACGCATTATTGAACATAAATCTGAAATTAGAAGTAATAATGATAAGAATGCATTATATAAACACATTAGTATCAATGGTGCTAATCATAAGTTTAGATTTAGGGTGATAGACATGGTACATGTATCTCCTAGGGGTGGTGAGATTAAAGAGTATGAATGGATTTTGAGATTGGCTGCTGATCAATCTCCTGGTTTGAACACTGCTGTAACCTTGAAACCAGTTTTAGTCAAACTACAACAGACTAAGTTATGTTGTTAAGCATATACTTGCACATATATATATATATATATATATATATATATATATATATATATATATATATATATATACACATTTGCTGTTATATGTATTTTATATTTTATATTTTATTTGTTACATACTCTGAATATTGCACTCAATGTTTTTATTTGTTTCTTTAAGATATTTTGTCACATGATTGACTGGCTGCAACCATGTGATCTGTTTGACTCCTATTTAAAGCTGTTTGCTTTGTTCATTGTCTTGTGATATCTCTCCAGGTTTCTGGGTACAAAGATACATGCCCCCCTCCCCGACTGCCTCCAGAGTAGAGCAGAAGGGCCTCCTTTCAGGAGTGCTGGTAGGGCTGGCCACGAAAGGAATCATGGTCACCCTGGTTTTGCAGACCACCTCTGCCTCTAGGACGTCTACCATTATTGCCTCCCCCTCTGCCCCTGGGGAAGGGTTTACCTCATGCATCTTGAAAAACTCCATGGGATCTTTTAAACCACATTTTCCTACTCTTCTGACCTTTAGGGTAAGGTCTTGAATGTACAGAAAAACATACTCCAACGACAGAGAGAGTTTTCCCTTCCTGCTCACATCTGGTGAGTGTGTCCTTGACTTTAGGTCCAAAAAGTGAGGAACCATCAAAAGAGGCATTGATAAAGGTAGACTTGAAAGGCTCCATAAAGTTACACAAGCGCATCCAGGAGTGGCTCCTCAGGGAAACTCCTGAAACCGCTGCCCTGCTCACTCCATCTGCTGCATAGGATATTAGTCTCATGGAGGAGTTGACAATGGAATTTAAGGTAGATAGCTGAGAAGTGACCTTTTCTGACACCCCGGCAGCCAATGAACCTTGGAGAGTATCTCCTAACTCCTTCAGAAGATCTCTTTGTAGCCTCATAAAGTCCGAAAGATAGTTCAGTGATCTGAGGGTAAAAGTTGTGGATGAAAAAACAAACTTCCCATATCTGTCCATCATCTGGGAGTCCTTGTTCGGTGGATGGACAGATGAGGATGTTTCAGAAAGTTCCTTCTTGGTAGCTGCTGCCACCACCATAGCATCTACAGGAATACCTTTCATGAGAAATTCTTTTTCTAAAGGTACTGACAAGAACTTATTTCGCCTCCAAGGGACTGGTTCCATATTGTCTGGTGACTCCCACACCTTTTGACTAACCAACTCCAATAGCTCATCAAAAGGTGGAGACACCCAAGAGGCTGAAGGTTGAGATCCAACACAGACTCCTCATCAGAAGGGTTGATGGATTTCCAGCCGCCTCTCTGTTTCAGGATCTCTAGGATATCTGCAAAGGAGATATCTTCAGAAGATGACCGTGGGAACCCTTCTGACTCCTTGAGATCAGTGTCAGAGGTGATGGACTTGTCAGGGGAGTCTATATGCTTCCTCTTGCATGTTTTCTTTCTCTGAATCTCTGCTGTCCTGTGGATGGGGTGGTGATGAGACAGACACTGGTGCTTTGGGGGAAAGAATACCACTATCCTTGTGTAGAGCTGTAGGTGGGGACAGTACACTCCTCATCAGCTAGAAGGCAGATCCCCCTGGCTCCAAGGACACCTCCAGTTCTGAGGAAACAGAGGGAATACCAGGCTCCACAGAGATCAGCTCTGTGGCTGATGTAGGAGCTGAGCTCAGCTTTGAGCCGAAGCTCCGAGAGATAAACTCGGAACTGAAGAAACTTGGGTCCCAGTGTCCCTCCCAGAGCTGACTGGAGAACATCAGCCCCTTGACACCCCGGATGGCACAGAGAGTGTCGGAGCAGGGACCAGTTCTGAAATCTCCAGAAGGTCTCAGAACCAAAGAATCTACAGCAAGCAGTACCTGGCATTCTGGCTTTGAAGATCCAGCTTGGCTTGCAGGAGGAATCGTTGTGGATGTAATAGTCTTGGCTGGCTCCAGGACCGACTGGGTCAGAGCTGAAAACAATTTAGCCATCTCCGGTGACTTCAAAAGTCTGTGCACCACCCTCTGCATGTCATCATCCGATAAGCTCCTAAAGGACATGGAGGAGAGGGTTGGTGAGCAAGATCTCTCCAAAATGGGAGATCTCAAGGTAGGGGAGACCAGTAACAGATCAGTGGACTGGCTCTGAAATATAGTCTCTTTCAGCTACGAAGGCCTTGGAGCCAAAGGACTAGATTTGTCCAAGTCTATGATCTCTCTCAGTTCTGGGGGCTGGTGAGCCGAGGAGATAGATACATCAGAAGTCTTAGCCAATTTTTGAGGAGGCTTTGAATGAGCCAAAGAAGCAGGAGATGGTTGTTTTGTAGTCTTGTTATTCTTAGAGGAAGTGGACCTACTAGAAGAAGAAGTGCTCTGTAGAGCCTCATCAAAAGAAGGTTTCAGGAGCCCTTTGAGTATCGGTTTGTTATTTCTTTCCTGCAAGATATGGGAGCTGAATGAATGAGAAAACATGCAAGTTTCTTAGAGGTGAATGGCCCCCAAACAATAAACACAAATGTTATGCCCATCAGTGATGGACATCTTCTCAGAACATTTCTGACGCTTCTTAAACCCCGAAGGCTTGGGTTCCTTCTCTCGAGTTTCCCTTGACATTTTAAGAAGAAAACAGCAGTAGTACAGCAAAAGGAAAAGCCTAAAACACACCTCTATAAAACAACTAACACGTGCAAAAATATTTAAAGTTTTAGACACTGTAATAACACTATAATAACACATCTAATATGACAAGAACAAGGTGAAAAGCTCTGCCCTCTAAATTAAATGGGCACTAGGCCCTCTAACTTAAACGGACCTACTGTGAGCAAGAGAGACACAGAACAGGAAATTAGCTCTCTAACTAAAACAAGCTAATATACACAGAAAGGAAATACAGACTAACTAACTTATACTACTTGTAACCACTAACTACATCACTACAAAAATAACGGGAAAATAGAAAAAGGCCTTGCGACTAACGACGGCCTACAAACAACCAGACAATAGCAAGATTAAACAGCACTCATAACTACAGCACGCAGTTAAACTAATAAGCAATATTAAAGCTAAATAAAGGGAAAAAAATACAAGTTTTTAAAGAACTTAGCCACGGCCAAGGAGAGAGCACCCGAACTCGTAAAATGGCAAACATGATCTGGGGAATTCTACCACTGCATAATGGGATAGCTATTCTGCCACGAGCCAAGTTAGAGACTTTGAGCTAGTGTATTCAGCTGAGTAGGAGCCAAGGATCATCTCGGAACCCATCCAGTAAGAATGAGGGCGAGGTAGGACAACATAACATTACATGTTATATGAAGCTAAACTGGAAGGAATACTTTGAAATTCCAATATAGTTGACTGACGAAAAGCTATATTCTGATAAAAAGAAATCTCGTAGCACACTGCTCTTTGTAAAATGTCTAAACAGATTAGGTACCAGTCACAATGTCAGAACAATGGGACATGGTAATATCACTTATTTTCTGATATTATGTTCATGTGTTGTAATGCTCAATTTTTAATAAACTAAAAGGTCCTTATAGACCAAAAAGTAATTAGATTATCCAATAAGCCCCACTTCAGCAAAGTCTAATTTCTGTGAAAACTATAAACTACCCCACTTAAATGTTTGAGCAGATTATTACTAAACAAAGGGTGCATTTACCACCCAGGGTCATTTTTTTCCCTTTTAATCCAAATCTGGACATTATTCTACTGATTCTCAGTTTTACATACTATAAGCAAAGAGTATTCCATTGCAGAATACGGTTTGCCTATTAAATTCATATTGTTTTAACTTTTAATAAAACGTCTTTTCTAAACACATACTGTTTACAGACAGAAAAAAGAATATGCAATGTAAAATGTTGAGTTCTACATACCACAGTGCGGTCTGCAACTAAGTACAGCTCGATATATTTTTTTGCTGCGAGAAACTCCTTTTTCTAGAAGAAAATAAAACAGACATTTATAGTTTAAAAATATATATATCTACAGCTGTATGCCTCAGAAGTTAATTAATTATCATGAGAGAATAATACTACATAAAACTGGGGTATACAAAGAAATATTCACCTGAGTAAGCCAGAAACTGAAACTTATTAATTAAGTAATAAGAGTTTACATTTATATTAGTGCATTCTATTAACAATATTATATTTTTGTTATTGTATACTGCTGAGACTCAGAATGTACACCAAGCTTTGAATGTGCTTTGCTGTTTTGTTAATGCCTTTAACTTGGAATACTAAATTATGCTTTGCATCACAAGAGTGAGACATCATACCATGAAAATTGTTTCTTCAAATCTACTTGTGCAAAACATAATTTATCTGAAATACATTGCCAGAAACACACACAGAATAACAGGGTGGTGATGGTGTGTGTTTTTGTTGGGGGGGGAGGGGTGCACGTACCTTACATCACTTTACTTATATATAGGTCAACTTTAAAACAATGAAACACTAAAACTTTGACCAAAATAATTGAAAAAAAAATGTTGATAGCACAATTCACATGCTCTGAGAAATAATCTTGGAATATACGTCTTTAAAACAATCTTTTTTTTTTCAGGGGCCAACCTCCCCCTGAACACCCTGCTGCTTATATATTCTAACTTAGAAATCACAGAATTTCAGGAAAAGGGGATATTCCCCAACCATATTACTGCAGCAATCTCACACAACTGTTGACAGTCTGCTTTGTCAGCCAAATTATGGTGACAAAATTAAAAGTTATGTACTCACTATAATGTTCCATGTTTGTTGTCCATAATCTCCCCTTCATTCTTGCTGGTTGGGTTTGGAACCGAGCATCAGTTCCGACTCAGCCTAATACTAAAGCTCGAGTGCTTCCACTGGCTCGAGACTATACCCTATCCCATCATGCTTAGGGAAGATAACCCATATCTTGTTTGCAAAATAACAACACATTTGAATTTTATATACAAAAAGTCCCAACTGTAATAGCTATTCGCCTATACCTCAAGAGGCAAGAAAGGAAGCAGAGAACACACTTTGCAACCAATAAAAATTTCCTCTTAATCCTCCATAGGTTCATAGGTTGGTACTAGGCTATCGGCCCTAGGGCCTATACAAGCCTAGCCATAACAATTCCCTGGATATTTCTTCCCACAATATTTATTTCCCTGGACCCCTATCTAGCAGGGCGACTGACATGATCCCCGAGGTGAATTTCCTATCTCCCATCCAATCATCAAGGTTCCTTTTGAAGAGGGCCAAGGAGCCGCTCTGCTTGACATGCATGGGCAGTCTATTCCAGAGTATGGGGAGTCTCTGGGTCAGGAACCTATCCCTCAAGTATGTTTTGTTCATTGTGATGACAAAGTTTAGATCCCTGGAGTATGTGGCTCTGAGGGATTGGGATTTCTTTAAGTGGAGCATGTCCAACAGCTCAGGGTTTGACATGGTGTTGTATGTTAAGCAGAGATCACCTCTGAGTAGACGATATGCCACAGAGTATAGCTGAAGTTTTTTTACATGGTCAGCATAAGGCATCTGCTTTAGGCCTGTGATTCTTTTAGTGAGGTATTTCTGCGGCCTTTTCAGCTGTTGCAGATGTCTTGTGAGGTACATGCCAAATGGGGCTTTGTACTCTATAATGGGTCTAATAAGGGATGAGCACAGTGGGACAATGACCTCCTTTTTTCTGGATGAAAAGCCCTTAGTGATGAGGTGTGACAGAAGGATTTCCTGACTGTTGTAGTGATGTGGTTATCGAAGGTGAGACTACTGTCCACCTGTGTCCCTAAGTCTCTCATCATACTTTCAGTGTTTAGTGTACTGCCACCTATGTGGTAATTCATGGGTATGTGGTTTTTTCCAAAGGGGATAACTATACATTTCTTGGCATTAAGCTTCAGCCCATGGCTCTGGCACCAAGCATCTGTTTTGTAGAATATCCACATAATTTGGCGATTCAATAATGGCTCCCAGTTTGCAGTCATCTGCTAACTTTGTTAGCCAGAGTCCTATAGTGTTGGCCTGTACATCAGAGAAGTAGATGCCAAACAATAGCGGTCCCAGGACTGAACCCTGAGATACTCCAAGTGTCACCTGTCTGGAGATGGATTTGGAGTCGGCTACTTTTACAGTGTGGGTTCTGTCAGTAAGTCAGTTGGCAACCCATCGAGTGATGTAGGGATTTATGCCCAGTTTAGTAAGTTTATCTTTGATTCCAGAGTGGGGGATGGTTTTGAAGGCCTTGGCGAGGTCCAGATAGGCTGGAACCCTTACCCTCGTCCACAGCTCTGGAGACTGATTCGAGGAAGTCAATCAGGTTGAGGAGACAAGATCAGCCTTTCACGAACCAAAACTGGGGGGGGGGGGGGGGTCCAGTGTTTGAAGGTTGTCAATGTCTTTGTTTATAAGTTCCATGATAATGCGTTCCATGCCCTTGCAGATCAGGGTCATCAGACTGATGGGACAGTAGTTCCCGGAATCCAAGGTGGATCCCCCCTTGTGGAGTGGGATAACTGTAGCTGTGCACCACTCAGTGGGCATGAAGCCTGAGGTGAGGCTATGATTAAACATGACACTTAAGTGAAGAGCCAGTTCATTTTGTAGTTTATGTAGTACACAGCCCGGGATGTCATCTGGTCCCATGGATGCTATATTCTTAGCTTTGGAGAGTGTGGTTTCTACCTGTGTGGCCGTGATTATCGGAATTTGGCAATCTTTTGGTAGTGAGATGAGCCCTTTAAGGGGTGAGAGGGGGGTGAAGTTGGCACTAAATCGATCTGCCAGGGTATTGGCAATATTCTTGGGAACAGTATATTTAATGCCATTCTGTTGTAGCTCAGAGCAGATCTAAGCATTGCCATTTAGATTCTTGACATAATTATAGAATGCCTTGTGGTTGTCTTTGGAATCTTTAGCAATTTTATTTTCGTAACTAGCTTTGGAGGATTTTATGAGGGATCTCAGCTTCTTACTGAGACTGGTAAGGGAGTTTTATGCATCCTGGGATTTTCCTCTTTTCTGCAACAGTTTCATACTTCTGTTGTATAGTTTGTTTATGGCAGGGGACCACCAGATTGGCTTACTTTTTTTGGAGGAGATCATCTTGGTTCTATTTGGGATGGCATGAATCATGCACGAGTAGATGCGCTTGTACAGTGCCTTAATGTAGGATTCAGCAGTCAAAATTTCAGCTCCCGTCTGCATGGGTTTCATGAAGTTTGCACTTCTGACTTGAGTAGCATGAAGTTGGCTTTGGGAAGTGTTTTACAGAGGTTTCCTTACTGGGGGTGGGGGTGGGATGTGGATGTCAAGGGTGATTAGCTTATGGTCTGACCTGACCAATGAGGGGGTGACCACTGGTGTGGAGGATCTATCACCGATGTTGGTAATGACCAGGTCTAGGATATTGGAGCCTATGGTGGGAAAATGGATCAGCCGATCCAGGGCATTGCAATTTATGAATTCCAAGAACCGTTGGGAAAAGGTGTTGGTATCCGAGTAGTTTTCCCAGTTAATGGCAGGGTAGTTGAAATCACCTAGTATTAGGGTGTTTGGTTGTATCTTAATATTTTCCAGTATTTTATAAAGGTGTAGTGAGAATCTTGGGGCATGGTGATAATCTGTAGCAAGCTACAATTTAGATTGCAGTCTTACCTAGTGTTAGTTGCACCTGGAGAATTTCAGATGCATTGTGTTGGGCAACTAGCCTGGAGGTGTGAATATCCTTGGTGAATATGGACACTCCTCCACCTTTAGTGTTTCGGTCTTGATTTGGTGGCTGAAAAGTGTGGTAAGAGTTGTAGCCTGGTATTGCAGGGGTGCTCTCTGGAGCCTTGAACCAGGTCTCAGTTGCTGCATAGATATCGATGTTCTCCATTTTTAGGAGTGCCTCGAGAGACTGCATTTTGAGGTTTAGACTTCTAGCACTGAATAGCATTACCTTCAGATTTTGCATGCTTATATCTGTTACGGTGGTGGTTTGGCCCTTTGAACCTTGCCTAAAAAAGGCACTGTAGGGGTGGCAAGAGCTTTAGCCGGTAACCTGAATCCCAGGGGTGACAGGTGCAGACCATCTCTGGCAAAGCATCGTGGTTTGTCGATCATGGCATCCCAGGCAGACAGATACTGGATCCCCTTTGAATGACACCAGAAGCTTAGCCAGTTGTTGAAGTCAGTCATTTTGTCCTTATACTATGGTATCATTCTGGGAAAAGGCAGGATGCTACTGAGGGCTAGGGTCATACCTGCCTGGTCCACATGATCCAAGAGCTCTTCCATGTCTCTTTTCATGTAGTCCTGGGAGGTACGTCTCAAGTCATTCACTGCAACATGGACAATGACAGAGTCATATTTGTACTTGTTGCAGACTGACTTGAGTGCATGCGTTATGTGGCGGATCCTGGCACCCGACCGGCAACCGACTGTAATTTTCTCCTTGTTCAGCCTGGTGAGTGGGACATCAGTATGCCTGACTATAGAGTCACCTATGATTAAAGTGTTGGGTATGTTTTCTTGCCTTAGGGGCTGCTGTTAGGCGGCACACTGGTGTTGTGAACTATGTGTCACTTTGGTTGTGACTGGTGTTTGTTTGCGTTTTAGCTTCAGAGGTCCTTGTTGCTTGCGCAGGTTAATGTTAAGGGCCTCTGCATATGTGGGTTTAGTGTTGCTATGTGTGGGTGGTGATGATGTGGGTTTTGAAGGGCTATGTGTTGCTTGAGATGTAGTGCAGGTGTTAACCTTCTCCTCTTGACAGTCTAGCACAATCTTGTCTGGAGAGAGCTTTGCATCTAGTTTGGCAATGTAAATATATCTCTTCCAGGTTGTAGTGTTGAGTGGTAGGAGAAGAGGGTTGTCTGTGTACATGAGGCAGTTGCTGCATTGCCCCAGTATGCCCAGATTCACCAGGTGGACAGGAGAAATCACCAGAAGCTGACCCTTGGACATGCCTGTTTAGGTGCTTTTTTTATAAAGTATAATAGCTGTTTTCCCTTACCTTTGCAAGATACTTTGCAATTATAGGCTGTTTAGTGCCTACGATTAATGTCTCCTTATTAACAAGGAGAGTTGAGTGCTTGTATTAGTTTAAGGCTTCCTAGTGCTTTCCATCAGGTTCTAGAGCAAGTGCTAGTCACAGGGGTTCAGCTTTTAATGCTACTACTGAGAAACCAGCTACTTCTAAGGGAAAATTTGAAGAGCAGACTTTCTGGCACCTGGAATAGTTTAACTGTAGCACCGCACTGCTGCACAATGCGAAAAATGTGCAAACACACTTGTTTTTAAGCCAGAAAGTTGAAAGGGATAAGAAATCAGCCCAAATGGCTAATAAAATTAAAATTTCAGAGCTTGAAACCACTCCTCTAGTGTTGGATAGGCACTACAATGTTCACTGGTAAGCATAGGACTTCTCTCTACCACAGCAAGGTCTGGATAGCTCGGAACACAGAAAATAAAGTCCTGAAACCAGCAAAGCCTGGGATCTGGACTATACTAGCTAGGAAAGGCGGGAAATGAGCAAACAAGATAGTATTTTTTTTGGGGGGGGGGTTGTTGGTTAAAACAGGCTAAATAATACAGTAAATAAACACAGATTTTGGAGTCCCTTTATCCTTTTGGTGAGGAACTTTTGGGGTCTCTCCAATTGCAGATGTGTCAGAAGATACATACAATGGGGGCATGTTGTACTCGATCATTGGTCTGATAGAGAAGAGTACAGGGGAACAAACCTCTCTAGATCTTGGGGATGAATCCCTTCATGATCAGGTGGGCAATGAAGTCTTTCCTCTTCACACTTTAGCAGCAAGTGTCAAAAGAGAAAGGCCACTCTCAACCTGGGTCCCCAGGTCCTGATAACCCTCTCTTGTGTGCTTGGTTTTGCCACCTATGGTAGGGTTTGTTAGAGGTGCTTTTTCCGAAGTTATGACTATACATTTTTTGCTTGTTTAACTTCCACAGCCATGGCTCCGCCAGTCCCTTAGGACCCTGAGTCCCTTCTCTGAAGGATATCTATCCGATGCACTTTCCACTATGCCTCCCAGTTTCTCGAAACCTTGCAAACTGCCTCAGCTTGAGAAGTTATGTTGGCAATAGATGCAAAAGTAGATGCCAAACAATAGGGACCGCACCGGCCGGACCTCTGACACACCACCAGAGACTGGCTAACCTAATGAGTTCGCTAAGCTCGCCAGTTTGCCTAAAACTGTTCTTGTACCCATTTTTGTTACATTTCTGACATGTTTTTGGGTTTTAACATTAGTAAAAGTTCTACAGTACACGCAGAAGGGTAATGTAGTGTGTAGTAGTCAAGGTTGGTCTCATCAATGGCCTTTGCTGTTTGAAGAAGAGTGGCATTTCAATGGCCTTGATTCCCTGACCAAAGCGGCAAATTCCCGGAGGTTCCGTCCAATGTCCCTAAGTCCTCTGGGGCTTTGTCTCTATGTGCTCCCTCTTTGTTTCTTTACTCCAGCTTTGTTAATGACTCTCATAGCTTTGCAGACTAGACTTGTTAAGCTTGGGGCGGTAATTACCAGGGTCCGTGGGGCCGCCTTTGTGGTAAGGCTAACACATGTGAGTGTGTAGCCCTAAACAGTAAATGCAATTAAAACTCTACAAAATTAGCAATTTAAAACTTTTTAAATGAAGCAAGGCAAGTGCATAACTGAAAAATGATTTAAGAGGCAGTAATACAGTAGAATAAGTAGCTAGTCTACATATACAGAAAAGTCTATATATACAGAAAAGCAGCTAAAACAACACTAAAACAATTCAGATGCAGTGCAACCTAGAGCACTTCAGTTGTAGCAATATTAGAGCAAATACAGTTTTAATAAATGCACTAAAATATGCTCTATATTTTCCAAAATGTTTGAGAAGCACAGTCAGAACACAAGAAGATTCAGTCAATTTTTTTTTTTTAATTTTTTTTAGAAAGGGAGAAAGGAGGAACAGAATGAAAGAAACTTAGTGGGTTGGCCTTCTCAGATGTTCTCTCTGTATTAGGTAGAATGAGCTAATGACACTAGACTGGGAGGAGTGTCCAAGATCAAATTTAGAGTAGGGGAGGGCAACTGCAAGGCCAGCAGGCATAAAGACAAGATGCCAATAGGGAGTCTTAGTCAGAGCACACTACAAAAATGTTTATCACTTCAGGCAGAAAACACTACAGGCAGTGAGCCAATAGCTATAAAATACAGTAATAAAGTATGCAGCAGACAATAAAAGTGCTATACATATCTAGAATAACCAATAACTAGTAAAAATAAGCAAAAATCAGTCTACTTATTGTTATATATCACAGATCAGAGTTTTAGTCAGTGCTCCTTCTCCGATAGCTCTAAGTGGAATGGCAGCAAACACTCAAGGAGCGAAGGTTGGGGGAAGGAGGGTGAGATACAAGAATGAAGGCAAGATTATGGACAACAAACATGGAACGTTATGATGAGTACATAACTTCTTAATGTTATGTTGTCGTATCTCGCCTTCATTCTTGCTGGTTGGGATAGCGTCCCTATCACCTTCTTCCTTGGGTGGCTCAAGGGAATATACTCTTCAGAACAGTGGAACCAAAGGAAGCCCTGTTCCGGGATGCCACGTCTACTTTGTAATGAGTGATAACGGTATGAAGATTGACCCATGTGGCTGCAGCACAGACTGAATCCATAGATAATCTGGCCTGAAAGGCAGTCGAAGTTGACATAGCTCTTGTTGAGTGGCCTCTAATCTTTTCTGGCAGTTGTCTATGTTGAGAAATATAGGTGTGGGTAATAGTGTCAGTAAGCCATTTTTACAAGGTAATTTTTGATATTGGTACAACTTTTCTGTTATCTGAGAAGGAAATGAATAACTGGTCAGATTTTCTAAATTCCTTTGTTCTATGCAAATAGAAGTGTAACTGTCTGTGTACGTCCAATTGTTGTAGGGAATATTCTGCCTTGTTGCCATAGTTTGGAAAGAAAACAGGCAGGTCAATGGACTGATTTAAATTGGTTTCGGAACATACTTTGGGAAGAAAAGAAGGATTTGTTCTAAGAGAGAGACTCTGTCTTTGTGAAAGACTAAGTAGGGAGGGCGTATGGACAGAGCTTGAAGTTCCGAAACCCTCCTAGCTGAAGTAATGGCTACCAGAAAGGCTGTTTTCCAGGTTAGAAATTTTAGTTGGCAAAAGGAAGCTGGTTCGTATGGTGGGAGAATCAGAGTAGTTAGTACCATATTGAGGTCCCAAGGAGGTGGTGGTTTCCTTACTGGAGGCCTTAGTAAAAATGTACTTCTCAGGAAGGCTTTGCACAATCTGTGAGACATTATCTTTGATCTCATGTCTCCTATGTGGTAGTTAGATATGGTGGCTAATTGTACATGTATGGTAGCTGCTGCTGTGCCTTCATTAAAAATCTCTGCTAAGAAATTCAAAATTGTACTTACAGGAGTTCTGAAGGGATCTATGTGATTCTTGGAAGCCCAACAAGAAAATCTTTTCCATTTGCAAGCATAAAGCTTTCTAATTGTTGTCTTATGAGCTGAAATTAGAATATGTCTTACTACAGGGGATATGCCTGGAAGCCTGGCTAAGATTGGAAGTGGAGCAACCAAGCTGTCAGTTTGAGGGTTTGGATAGAGGGATGGAGCATTCCTGACTGATGAGTCAGAAGATCTGGTAGAGGGTCAAGAATCCACGTCTCTTCTCAGAGATGGGGCCCTATGAAAGGAAACCAGATCTGACAAGGCCATTATGGAGCAATGAGTATTAACCTGCAACTCAATGCTTTGGCTTTCTGTAAAACTTTGGGGATTAAAGAGAATGGGGGCAAGTCATAAAGGAGTCCTGGGGTCTAACCGTGAACAAGTGCATCCCTTGATGACTCCCCTGGTAGGAGAATTAGGGCAAGGCAGCTGCTGCATTTGGTGTTCATGGACATGGCAAACAGATCGCAGCAAGGCTGGCTCCACTTGTAGAAAATCTGGTTGGCAATTTCCTGTTTTAGGGACCACTTGTGAGGCATTAAAATTGCTCTGCTCAATTTATCTGCTATCATGTTGGATTTCCCCGGAATATGCACTGCAATCAGAAAACGTTGAAAAGAGACTGCCCACTGCCATACTCTTTGAGCCTCTCAGCACAGGGGATAGGATCTGGTTCCACCTTGTTTGTTGATATACCACACCACTGACATGCTGTCTGTCTGTATTGCAATCATGCCTAGTGGAAGAGAGTTCTGGAATGCTTGCAACGCCAGAAGCAATGCTCTCATCTCTAGGACATTGATGTGCAAGTCGTACTCGTGTTCCTGCCAAGTTCCTTGGACAGTTTTTCCCAGGTAATGTCCCCCCACACTATCTGGGAAGTGTCCGTGGTCACTGTGGCTACTGGTTGGGGGGAGAGTGAATGGCCTGCCTAGAGTTATCTGCATGGAATGAAGCCACCAATGTACGTCTTTCTTGCAGGAGTCTGTGATGAAGATCTTGTGGGATATGGGTAACTCCTGCATGGACCACTGAGAGAAGAGAAGCCACTGTAGGACTCTCATATGTAGATTTGCCAGAGGTACTAATGTTATAGCTGCTGCCATAGTGACCAAGACCTTTGGAGCCAACCTTGCCTGTACTTTCTTTTTTGGGAGCAAGATGGACACTTGATGCCACAGTGCCTGTATCCTGTCATGAGGCAATTTTGCTACCATGTCTTCTGTGTTTAAGTCTGCTCCTATAAATGTAATATGCTGTGATGGAAACAAGGCAGATTTTTCAAAATTTATGGTAATGCCCAGTTTCAAGCAAAGATGAATGGTGGTGTCTCTTGCCTTAGTTAGTAGATGCTCTGTGGTGGTGGTTAGGAGCCAGTCGTCTAAGTATGGAAACACCAGGAATCATAGATGCCTTGGGTGAGCCATGACTACTGCCATGCATTTGGTAAACATCCTGGGGGCTGTAGTGAGACCAAAGGGCAGAGCTCAGAATTGGTAATGACTGGCTCCCAGCTGGAAGCGTAGATGTCTCCTGGATCGCCTGTCCATTTTTATATGGTAGCACTCATTCTGAAGATCGATTGAGCACATCCAATTGTCTTTTCCCAGAAAAGGAAGTATAGACAGCAGTGTCACCATCTGGAACTTTGATTTTGTTAAGGACTTGTTCAGCCCGCTGAGATCCAAGATGGGTCTCCAGTCCCCTGTTTTTTTTGGAACTAAAAAGAACCTTGAATAAGTTTCAGATCCAGTTTGGTCTGCGGGAACACCTTGGATGACTCTTATTCTTAGCAACTTTTGTATCTCTAGAGTTGCTTGATTCCTTTGACAGGGTGGAATGTCTGGGACCAATCTTGTTTTTGGGGGTGGGGTGGAGAAGGGTATGTTGTATCCCCTGGATATTATTGACTGTACCCATTTGTCTTGAGTGATATTTAGACAGACTTTTGGGTACAGTGATAGTCTGTCCCTGATTGCCTCCAGAGGTGGACAGGCAGGCCTCCTTTCAGGACTGTTGGAAGGGTCTGCCAGAGAATGTATCGCTATTGCCCTGATTTTGCAGACCCCCTATGTTGTGAGATCAGCATCTTCCATTGTTATTTCCCCCTCTGCTTCTAGGGAAGATTCACCACATGCATCTGGCGAAGCTCTTTGAGATTTATGGAACCATATTTTTCAGCCCTTCTGGCCTTTGGGATACGGCCTGGTAGGGAGGGAAAAACGTACTCCCATGGCAGACAGAGTTTTGCCTTCTTGTTTGCACCTGGTCAGAGTCTCTTTAACCTTAGGCCTGAACAAGGATGAGTGGTCAAAAGGGGCATTAGTGAAGGAAAACTTGAAGGGCTCAGCGAACTCGCAAAGGCACATCCAGGAATGCCACCTCAGAGCAATTCCTGTACCAGCTGCCCTACTCACTCCACAGCAGTATAAGAAATGAGCCACATAGAGGAGTTAACTACTGAATTCAAGGTTGCAAGCTGGGTGGTCACCTTGTCTGGAACCCCTCCAGCTGTGGAACCTGGAGGGTATCTTCTAGCTCCTTCAGGAGATCCCTCTGAAGTCTGGTAAAATGGGTCAAATAGTTCAGCAATCTGCCTGTAAAAGCCAGTGACGAGAACGTCTGCTTCCCATACCGTGCATCATTTGATACTCCTTATTCAGTGGATGGACTGATGAGGAAGTCTCAGCTAACTCTTTTTTGGTGGTCGCCGCCACCACCATAGCATCTACTTGGACACCTTTGGTTAAAAAGTCTTTGTCTGAGGGAGCTGTTATAAATTTGTTGGGGCTCCTTGGAATGGGTTCCATGGATTCTGGAGAGCCCCATGCCTTTCAGCTAATAACGCTGAGGAGCTCTTCGAAGGGTGAAGACACCCAAGAGGTGGTGGGTCAAGAAAAAAATGCCTGCAGGACTGTGGGGACCCTTCAAAATCATCCAAGTCCATATCTGAAGTGACAGACTCCACAGGGGAGTCTAGATGTTTCCTCGTACATGTTCTCTTCCAAGGGACCTCCCTGGAGGGATCCTCTGGGGTGGTTTTGGAAGAGAGGGACTCACGCAATGGGGTGTCCTGGGGCATTGGTTCTCTATGCTTGGGGGGGATGGTAGAGAGGCAGACACCAGCAATTTTGGGGGAAGAGTGCTTGGGTCCGAGACTGGAGGCGTCAATGGTGTCAGCACACTCCTCATCACCTCAAAGGTACCACAACCCGGGTCCAAGGAAGCCTCCAGCTCCGAAGAGCCAGGAAACTTTTCTCACACCAAGGAGGTGAGCTCCAAGGCAGATGTAGGTGTCGAGCTGACCTGTGCCGAAGCCCCAAGAAGTAGATTTGGATCTGACAAGGGTCTGAGCTGACTCTCCACCCTGGACCCGATGGGGGAGTGTCAGCTCCCAGACCCTTCGACTGAAGATGGTACCAAAGAGATCAGAGCAGAAGTCAGGACCAAAAACCCTGGGGTGACTCTCGGATCCGACGGTTCCACCACAAACACATCCAAGCACTACGGCTCTGAAACCACTCGGGTTGGAGCAGGAATAGCAGAAGGGGCAGAAGTTGGTTCCAATTCCTTTTGGGCTAGACTCAAAAGGATCTTGGCTAGGGCTGGAGTCCAAAGCAATCTCTTGACCACCCACTCCATGTAATCATCCAATGATCAAGAGGATGGGGCAGAGGATTTTACATTGCCAGCCACAGACTGCAAAATGAGTGACTGGGGAACTGAGGAGACCAGCTCCAAGGTTGGGGACTGGCTCAGTATATGACTCCTAGTCAGTTTCGACAAAACTGGTGGAACTGAAGGAACAGTCCTTTTGGGCCCGAAAGCCTTCAGGTCCTAAGTCATATCCTTCGATATCTTTTTAGCTGGCTCAGAAGCAGAAGCTGAAGAAGAAGGTCTTTTAGTAGACTTGTCAGATTTTGGTGATTGGGATGATTTGAAGAGGTCTGGTTTCCTTCTAGTGTCTCAGCAAAAGGAAGCAATCCCTTGATCATCAGTTTGTTTCTGCATTCCTGCAGTACCCTGGAACTGAACCCATGGCAGATGGAGCATGAGTCTTCGAGGTGTACCGCACCTAAACTGTAGACACAACTAGTGTGCCTGATGGTTAAGGACATCTTCTGAGAACAGGAGTCACACTTTTTGAAGCCTGATTGCTTCACTTCTTTGCTTCCTTGGACATAGTGACAAAAACCACAGCAACAACAATGAACACTGCCCAGGAACTAGGTAAAACATAGAGATAATAATGCTAGCAAAAACTATCACGCTATCAAACACCACACTAAGACAAAAGGTAACTATATAACTTCTACTCTACTTTTTTTTTTTTTAACACTCAAGCAGGGGAGAGAAAAAGGCTAGAGGAGAAGTCTCTAACTAAAATGACGATCTCCTCTAACCAGAGGAGACATCTCTAATTTAAATGACAAAACCTCTTTGGAAGGGGTAGAAAAGAAGGAAAATGTTGCCCTCTAATATGAACGGGCTCAACAATGGACAGAAGGGGGAAGAAAGGCAAATCCTCTAACTTAAACGGGTTCGTTAAAGGTAAGTAAAGTTTTTAAAAGACGGGATAGGGAGTTGTAGGCCTAGTGAAAGTGACGGCCAGCCACAACAAGCAACAAATGTAAGGAATTCACCATAGTGAAACCTAAAAAGATTGTCTAATATCAACACACAACAATAGATATACAAAAAATTTTGAACTAAATGAATAAGATCCAAAGAAGTATTTCACTTTGGCTGAGCCTAGTGAGAAGCACCCAATCTAGTTTAGTGGCAAACAAGATCTAGGTTATCTTCCCTAAGCATGATGGGATAGGGTATAGCCTCGAGCCAGTGGAAGCTCTCGATCTTTAGTATTAGGCCGACTCAGAACCGATGCTCCGTTCCGAACCCAACCAGCAAGAATGAAGGCGAGATAGTACAACATAACATCAGATGCTACCATTAATCACAGTCAACTAAAACAAAGGAACTGTTATACATACACAGATAGATAGATAGATAGATAGATAGATAGATAGATAGATAGACAGATAGACAGATAGATAGATAGATAGATAGATAGATAGATAGATAGATAGATAGATAGATAATGTGTGTGTGTATATAGTGTTCTTCTGAGTTTTGGTCTTTTGATATTATGGTCTTGAGATTATGAGTTCTCAGATTGTCATAGTAAACCTATATATAAAAAAATGATGTTTTTGTGCTATCTAGTTAGTTAAAATTTCCCACGAGATAAACATTGCTTATTTCAGTATGAAAAGTGTCACTCAAAAAGTGTGCAAAAAAAGTTAGCATTCTCTGTACATCTAAAATCAATCAGGGACAGTTGCTTCTCTTTGCAAATAGTGAAATACTCTTAAGTTTTCAAGATTATGAATTATTCAGTCTTTGTTTAATACACTGTATAATTTAAAGTAACAATATTTTTTATAAAGTTTTGCCAATTTTTTAAAAAAATATGAGATTTTAATTTAATTTAATACAATTTAATTTAATAGCTGGAATAAATTGCCTCTTGATTTTAGACAGAAACAGAGGATGGAGAATGGTTCACAGATATGGTATATTTGCTTAGGCTTATTAGGAGAATGGCCTGTAATAATCTCACGTGAGATCTGTAGCCTACCTTTAACACTATAACATTGTTATTTCAACATTCTGCATATTTCCAGAGGTCCTAAGAGTATCTCATTTTATAATCTAACATGATAATTCAGAAAAAGTGCATCTCCAACAGAAACCTCATATGACCTTAAAAATCTGTGAACTAGATATTTATCATGGCTTTATTCAGCAAATTTCAATAAATTTCATACATCTAAGGCTAAGGCTACACAGCATGTTAAGCACTCTTCTGTTTTCCAGTCACAGCTTTGATTTCTATATGTTGTACATTCAGTCTCAGGACACATAAGTCATAGTATCCACTGATATTATTTATATTCCATTAGTGGCTAAATTAAAACTGGCTTCTTTGAGAACCATGATCACATTGCATAATAAACTGAACTGCTACAATTAGAGACATGTTTATGGCTGTATATGAAATACTATGACATTCTGAGTCCATACAAAAATGCATTATGATACTCAGCAACAGCTTACCTAGGCAAAACTTTTGGAATAAATCATTAACCCACATTTGAGTTTAATGCTCTAATAAAATTAAGCTCTTGTTCCTTGAAACCAACTTTTTTTTAAGGATTTCAAATTAATAATCCTTGGTTTATGAATTCATCTGTATAGTTAACAACAGTTTTGGTGCCAGACATTCTAAGATGTGCATGTTAGGGATGCCTCAAATAGACAAGTATATTAATCATACATCTACAAAATGATCTAAATATAAAATGGTTAACATGCAAATAAAATAAACAGTTTAAATACAGAAAGCCTCTAGGATGGCTGTTAAATAATCTGCTACAGAAAAATTTCCTATATTATCCAATGAGTAAATAATTATTTCATTACCTTAAACAGATTGTTTATATTAGGGATAAAAGTGACATTTATAGTTGCATGCTTCTAAATTGTAAACATTTTCCAGCAAATATTTTTCAAGATATATTTATTTATTTTTTTTATTTTTTCACTAAACATTAGAAAAATAAGAATAACAGTAAATTGAGTCATTAATTAAAAAATATATTGACATATACACACCTCAGCATTAAGAACTGTTCTTGATAATTTTGGGCCACCACCTTCCCATGTGTCATTTGTTACACCACAAACCTTTGGGCCATTTGTTATATTCTCATAACGGTACACTGCATGGACACCCGTATCATTGACCATAAGAGGTTCAATAAGATACCTCTGTTCTGCAGTCTGGAAATATCCACTTCACATTTAAAAAAAAAGATTGAGATTAGTTGACTATATAAAGCAGTTAACCACAGAAATTGTTTTAACAGACAAAGTTAACCATGACCTCCACATTCTTATATAGTTTGCATAAATCCAGGAAAAACATTTTTTACCCAAATTTTCTCCATTTCCACATCATGAAAAAAAAAACAAAAATAAAAACACAAAAAATAACAAAAATATGTAATTCCATACTTTTTAACTCAGAGTAAGCCATTTCATCAACAATAGACTTCATCATACTCTGGATGTAGAAATCACAATTAACCAATAAACACAAACGAAAACATGCTGTCATCAGCAATACACCTATCAAAATTAAGAACATGCCTATCAAAATTAAAACAAATTTATTTATTTATAGTTTCTTTGCCAGGATAGTCCATTGAGCCACGAAGAGCCTGTTTTTAATGAAGTCCTGGGGAGAAAAGCTCCAGAAAATTACAAATTACAGATTTAACATAAGAGTAAGTTATTAGAGAAATGTAATGTGCACAAATGAAGCAAAATTAAACAAATAGAAAAATACATATTAGTAGAGTGCACATATTAGTACAATGCAATAACAGTAAAATTTACAAAGTTTTTAACAGTTTAACATATTAGCACAATGCAATAACAGAAACAATCTAAATTTTTTAACAGTTATGCTAATTCGTGCAGTTAATTTCTAGGCTAATGAATTATACCATTCTAGGAGTTATGCTAATTCCTAGAGTTTATTAGGGGTACAAAACAATGGGAGGCTATTGTGAATCATAGCTTATAGAGAGTAGCTATAGTGTAGGGAGATTATGTGGGGTGGGAGCAAGAGCATTCCCATAGTGAAGTTAGGTGTGTGTGAAGTAAGATTTTGAATGAAGAGAGGCTGCTGGTGGTGCGGATGAGAGGTGGGAGGGAATTCCAGTGGTGTGCTACAGAGAAGGACATTAGATGTTTGCCTAAAAAAGATGTGTGTGTGTGTGTGTGTGTGTGTGTGTGTGTGTGTGTGTGTGTGTGTGTGTGTGTGTGTGTGTGCACGCACGCGCTTCCGGTTTATGTAAACTTTATTTTAGTCAGCTTTAACTCTTCTTTCTTCAAAACACACTTAAAGTTAATATAGTCATTAAGTCCATAGATAGAAGTTCTAGACAACAGTGGAAGAAGTAGTCTCTTGAAGTTTGTATCCCTCCTACCAGGGCCATAGCTGGCTCATCTATTACCTGATCTGGTATGACCTCAGCTCTGGATTTTGTAGAGCAAAAAAAATCCTCACCAAATTTGATGCTCTAAGCCAGGAAACCATGTCTGTTCTCCTTCTTCCCTACTCTAAGTTGCAAAAAAAAAAAAAAATTTGATTGAGCTACTATTTAAAAAAAAATAGAAAAAAAAGACTCTTGCCTTTTGTACACTGTGGCAAACCGCTTGCTACAACTTACTAAACAGAAAGCTCTAAAGCAATGAAGTGCATTTCTGTACTGGCACTTCAGCACTTTTGCACTTTGTGTACAGCAAGTTGATCCCAATCGAACCCCTTAACACCTTGCACTCAGGGTGACTGCACCTTTGTCCCCACCCAAGCTAAGCTTCTGCCTCTTATAAAAGCTGCTGTATTAAGAGTGTACTTTTAATCTTACTCAATAACCAAGAAGTGCAATAAAATATAGAGGTATTAAACCCATAGAAAAACATACAATAGATGGATTGCGTAGACTAAATTGGCCATAGGTGTGTGTGTGTGTGTGTGTGTGTGTGTGTGTGTGTGTGTGTGTGTGTGTGTGTGTGTGTGTGTGTGTGTGTGTGAGCATGCTCATGCATGTCTGTGTCACCCAGCAGTGTGAACACTGGATCTAGAGGATTGTCATTAACGATTTGGCACCCTGACCTCAAGAGCAAAATGGGAAAAAGGGGTTATGGATGGATGGATAGATGGATGGATTGATGGACATGTTACTGGAATATAAGATAACTCTGGCTAAAAGTCCATTAAAGATTAAGGAATTATATAATTCCCCTTGATCCCAAAAATTCTTGGCATTACACCTCAGATCTCAGAATGTGGAAAGACAGATTGCTAAGATAGTAGGACAACTTTGACAGCTCCAGTGAAGATTCTACACAATTTTATGGAATAGTATGCCTCATTTTATAAAAAAATTGACAATGGGGAGAGGTACACAGTAACAAGTAACAGATTATATTGGTGCCCCAAATCATCCTCAATTGCCTTTAGAACAGGCAATGCAATTGATGGCCCCTATTTCCCTGGGAAAGGTGACGAGTCTACTGACTAGGCTCCCTGTGGGTAAGTTCCCTTGACAGGGTGAGTATCTACTGAACTCTATAAATACTGTGATAGGTTTTTCAGTTAGTTTTACCAAAGTAGTTGATTTTGTTCTTAAAAGTGGGTCTCTCCCCACTCAGAGTTTTGGTATCAAGCCCTCATCATAATTCTGAACCCTAATAAAGATCCTTCAAATGGATCATAAAGACTGTTATCAATCTTCAGCCATGATTATAAAGTATTCATGGGAATAATGGCAGAAAGATAGTCTAAGTGTTTATACACACTCATTCATTTAGATTGAATAGCTTACATCATGGAGGACCTCCTTCAATATGGTTAAAATGTTTTTGATATTGGAAAATGCAAATAGGACTAAGAATCTCCTGATGATATGAATGGCATAGTTCTGCTCCCAACAACGGAGACTGATGGCTGCCAAAACATGGGATGGGCTGCATTTATCTGCTTAATTCATTAAAATAATTGCAAGAATTTTCTTCCTAAGCTTGATTAATTTTTCATAATTTTCAGATGGCAGAGGCTGAGCTGGGCTTATGGTTTGTGAACTGTGGATTGAAAAGTCGTGTCCTCAGTATATTGCCATTTTCTGGTTGTTGGTCTTTGCGTCAGGATGGCTCTAGTGTGGTGGCTATGTTTGGTGGTATGGACAGGCTACCAAATTGAAAGACTGCTGGCTTCAGGAAGGAAAATGTTTACCATATAACTGAGGCTTTCACATTATGACTGTGATTTTAGTGTGTGGGATGACCGGGACATTATCGCTGGTGCAGCTGGCCAGGATAGAAGAATGCTGTTTTGTCCAAGTCCTAGGACTTTTTATTACTAACACTTGGACAATAACTGTTAATACTGAATATTTTCATTTTCCATCATTAGTCTTTTAAACAAAGAAATACTTTACAAGTACCTTGGGCTTGGAGGATTCAACGGAAGCCATCATAGAAGACCAGACTGTGATGTTTTATAGCTTATTATGCTGTTTTTTAAAAAATGTTACGTTAAAGTTGGATGCTGTCCTTGACTTGATGTGGATTTACAAGCTGGGCATATTTTAATATCTAATGCCCATTAAATATATCAGCACTGAGTAATTATTGTTTCAGATGTGTTGTAATATCATTGTTCTTGCCATGTTTCAGTTATTGTTTCAGCCATTATTGTTGTAATCTTTTCCCCTGCTTTGGAGAATTTTCTTTGTCAAATGGATTATATAATGTTTTTCTGAAAAGAATCTGGATTCTTTACTTCTGATACCTTCTGTAAGAATCACAAATAAGGCTGATTCACACACTGCTGACCTACCACAAACAAACTGTGAAGCAGCGGGGTTTCAAGGGGTCAGAACCAAACAGAAATGTTGGAAAAATTAATGACTGACCCTGAATTCATGCATAACCTTTCACATGGTGTTGCTGACATTGGTTTTGTTGACAAGATGATTGGTCTGAATGACGAAAGTTGTAGAGCAGACTGAATATGCAGTATTGTCTGCAATGAACAGAATAATTTCAATGTATACAATTTTTCCGAGGTTAAAATAAAAGTTGATACTGCTAATCTGTTAGCAAAAGGAATGCCTTTGTTCCCACAAAGGCATTCAACTATACAAACACTATAATTGACTTAAAATTGTACTTAAGGAAACTCAATTTCTCACTATTACATCAAAGCAATGTTTATAATAGTAGAAATTACAACATCTATAGCATTAGCTCTACTTTCAACCCGCCCCTTCACCCCAAGTTAGTCATGTATGAAAAAATATGTGAATTAGATTTAAAAATGTTTTCCACACACAACAGAAAAACAGGTACAATGACATTACATCAAATTTAAGTGAACAATAATTAGCATTGCTGAAGGGGAATTGCTGGATGAAAATATAAGAATCATGAAACCTGATAAGGGAGGTGGGGTTGTAATAATGAGCTGTGAAAAATACAGTGAGAAAATGAGAAACATATTAGACACAGAGACTTATGAGGAGGCATCTTTAAACCAACTAAACTGTGCATATAGAAAGATCTATGTTCAGTTAAGTGATATTTTTTTGGAAAAAAGGTTGGATATACAATTATACAATTACCTAAATATAGTAACACCTAGAGTACCAGTTCTCTTTGGTATCCCCAAAATCCACAAGAGTATTACAAACCCTCCTATGAGGCCCCTTGTGGATGGGAGGGATTCCATTACCTCTGCTGGTGCTCAATATTTAGATCATCAGCTGAAAAAAGTCTTAATCAAAGAATTTCAAATTTGTAAAGACTCATGGACTTTTTTAGCTCACATAGATGAAGTACAATATGACCAGAATGATATTTTAGTGACTATTGACGTTATTGATCTATATACTGTTATCCAAAAGATACTGGGTTAGAGTGGGTGAACGAAATATTAATTGGTCATAAAATACCTCATGACACTACCACTCTTGTCATGGAACTTTTTGACCTGGTCCTCAGCAATAATTTCATCAGTTTCAACAATAAGTACTATTTACAGAAGAAAGGAATAGCGATGGGCTCACCCTGGGGAGGAGCTTATGCTAATACCACGATGGTGTACTGGGAGAAAAGATTTATGCTGGGGAGTAAGTACTCTAGTTTTATTAGAACATATCATAGGTTCCAGGACAATATATGCATAATATGGAAAGGGTCACAAACATTATTAGAAGAATTTTTGGAATATATAAACACCACAACAACGTTTTTAAAATTCACTTGGAAAGTTAACTTAGATCATATTGATTATTTAGATGTGCATTTGTTTAAAGACAAAGGAAATAAGAGATATGACACTATTTATAGGAAGGATACGTATTCCAACTCCTTTCTTCATTTCAGCAGTTCACATCCCTGTTATCAAATAAGGTCCATTGCTAAAGGTCAGCTCGTAAGAGCAGCTCATATGGTTTCCAGATTTGAAAACTTTGTCCAAGAGTGTAATATGTTATGTGCCATGTTCTTACAATGAACATATCCAGCTGACTTATTAGATAATTAGATCCAAGAAGTTGAAACTAAAATAATTAATGGCCATTTTAAATCAATTGTGGGGGAGAAAGAACAACTACAACTTCAAGAGGGAGAACTTTCAGTAGTTCTTGTACCTGAAGTGGTTAGTGACACCGACATCATCAACCCCCATGAAGAACTTGTCTCTGAATATTCAAAAGCATCTATTTCAACTTTCAGTGAAGACTTTAGAATGCTAAAGTCCATTTTTGAAAAGAATTGGCCTATTTTAACTGACGACCCTACCATTAAAGAATATGTAGGTGAGAAACCAGTTATTGTGTAGAGAAAGGGTAAGAACTTCAAGGATTTATTAAAGGAAAGACAGTATAGTGCCACTAGTGGCAAATGTGGTATGTTTAAATGTGGAGCCTGCACATGGTCCTATAAAATAAAAGTAGATAGTTTTAAGGTGAGAAATTTTAATTTCCAACTAAAAGGAAAATACAACTGTAAGTCAAAAGCAGTAGTCTATTTAGCTTACTATAATTCATCTCCAGTTTTCTATACTGGAAAAACAAACATACAATTTAATCAAAGGATTTATGAGCATGAATATGCTATAAAGAAGGTGAATTTAAACAATACCCTAGCTAAACATGTCAAAGACAATGTAGAACACCATTTTAGTTATCTAATAATAGACCAAATTATGATAGATGATAAAAAACCATGGGGAGCACTATTAGAATTGAAAGAATTAAAGTGGCTGATTCGTCTATAGGATAATAGTTGGCCAGGTATAACTGAGCGTACCACTATAGCACCAGTATTAAAGCTCAAAGCTTTGGAAAGGAAGAAACATTAAAGTACATTGATCATTCAATTGTCTTTTAACAGGAACTTCACTTACAAGGAAGAAAATATTATAGAAGAACATAAAGTTAAAATAACTAGGTTTGATAAATAACTATTAGGTATGTCACATTTGTTTTAAAACAAGAATGATTTTAATTGTTTTATGTTTATCAATCCAGGGGTGGTTTCATTGTAACATGATTTTAACCAATTAGAAAGAATGTTGGATTATATAAGGAAGTGATGCATGAATTACATTGTCTGATGAAGTTTAATATTACATTAAATCAAAGCACTTACCATTAATCTGTTTCAACAGTTATTTGTTTTTGAAAACTGCTCCAGTGCTTTTAACGTTTTTTAGTACATTTTACAGTCAACAGTGAATTATCAACTCATTTGAATGCAGAATTGTGCATTTTGGGATTTGTGTTCGGTGGTCAGCCTTTCTGATTCATTACATCTGATAGCTTGTTTGAGTTTTTGGTTTTGTAAAGAGTTTAGAGAACAGGCACTAAAATAAACGTGTACTTGATGATTGATAGCCTGGATGCTGAAAAGGCTTTTGGCAGAGTTAATTGCCAGCATCTTTTTCTGGCATTATAACATTTTGGTTTTCTTGAATTATATATAAGGTTGATGCAAAGGTTTTATAGGGGTGCTTCAGCCAAAACAAAAACTAGAAACAGATTGTCTTCTTCCCAGGCTTCTTTACAGAGGGACCAGACTAATGTGCCACCTATTACTAAAAAATGTTAGAGAAAATTAAATAGAAGGAATAAACACTGGGAATCTCAGCTCTGTGCCTTCTGTATGTAGTGTGTTTGTCTTCCCTGTGTCCATGCTAGTAAAACCTGGAATGCTGGCATTATGTTACACAGAGGGAATAAACACTGGGAATCCCAGCTATGTGCCTTCTGTATGTAATGTGTTTGGTGTCTTCCTTGTGTCCATGCTAGTAAAACCTGGAATGCTTGTATTATGTTAAATAGAGGGAATAAACACTGGGAACCTCGGCTGTGTGCCTTCTGTGTGTAGTGTGTTTGGTGTCCTCCCTGTGTCCATGTTAGTAAAACCTGGAATGCTGGTATTGTTAGATAGAGAGGATAAACACTGGGAATCCCAGCTGTGTGCCTTCAGTATGTAGTGTGTTTGTCTTCCCTGTATCCATGCTAGTAAAACCTGGAATGCTTGTATTATGTTAAATAGAGGGAATAAACAATGGGAACCCCAGCTGTGTGCCTTCTGTATGTAGTGTGTTTGGTGTCTTCCCTGTGTCCATGTTAGTAAAACCTGGAAAGCTGGTATTATGTTACATAGAGGGGATAAACTCTGGGAATCCCAGCTGTGTGCCTTCCGTATGTAGTGTGTTTGTCTTCCGTGTGTCCATGCTAGTAAAACCTGGAATGCTTGTATTATGTTACAGAGAGGGGATAAACACTGGGAATCCCAGCTGTGTGCCTTCCATATGTAGTGTGTTTGTCTTCCCTGTGTCCATGCTAGTAAAACCTAGAATGCTGGTATTATGTTACACAGAGGGAATAAACACTGGGAACCCCAGCTGTGTGCCTTCTGTATGTAGTGTGTTTGGTGTCTTCCCTGTGTCCATGTTAGTAAAACCTGGAATGCTGGTATTATGTTACATTGAGGGGATAAACACCGGGAATCCCAGCTGCATGCCTTCCGTATGTAGTGTGTTTGTCTTCCCTGTGTCCATGCTAGTAAAACCTGGAATGCTGGTATTATGTTACATAGAGGAGATAAACACTGGGAATCCCAGCTGTGCGCCTTCTGTATGTAGTGTGTTTATCTTCCCTGTGTCCATGCTAGTAAAACCTGGAATGCTGGCATTATGTTACACAGAGGGAATAAACACTGGGAATCCCAGCTGTGTGCCTTCTGTATGTAGTGTGTTTGGTGTCTTCCCTGTGTCCATGTTAGTAAAACCTGGAATGCTTGTATTATGTTAATAGAGGGAATAAACACTGGGAATCCCAGCTGTGTGCCTTCTGTATGTAGTGTGTTTGGTGTCTTCCCTGTGTCCATGTTAGTAAAACCTGGAATGCTGGTATTATGTTAAATAGAGGGAATAAACACTGGGAACCCCAGCTGTGTGCCTTCTGTATGTAGTGTGTATGTCTTCCCTGTGTCCATGCTAGTAAAACTAGAAATGCTGGTATTATGTTACCACATTCTTAAATCATGCTATAGATGAATTGGTGACCTGCTGATCCTACAAATTGCCTACAGGTGTGTAAGCAATGCACATATGATTGTGTGTGTGTGTGTGTGTGTGTGTGTGTGTGTGTGTGTGTGTGTGTGTGTGTGTGTGTGTGTGTGTGTGTGTGTGCGTGTGTGTGTGTGTGGGCAGATGCGGACACACGCATCCACTGAGGTACTGTTGTTCCACCCAGGGTTACTTTTCTGCCTTATAGAGTACTGAAACATACTGTTTGCTCACTCACAACCCTGAAAATGATCAAGAACATGTCACAAAATGAAATATTTTAAACCTTGTACATACCATGGTTTTGGAATTGTTGATGCAAATATGAGCAAACAATATTTGATGCCTGGAGGTGTCCATAGGATTGAATGCAGATACACCTGGAGACATCACTCAGAAGTAATGAGTTAATGAATTAATACATTTGCAGTAAAATATAGTCAGAATAGGTCAGTTGTCAGGAAGTTCTTTTTGCTGCAAGTGAGGAAGACAGAA
Source organism: Protopterus annectens (assembly GCF_019279795.1). NCBI lineage: Eukaryota > Metazoa > Chordata > Ceratodontiformes > Protopteridae > Protopterus > Protopterus annectens. The sequence goes on along the minus strand of NC_056743.1, from coordinate 584,199,139 downwards.
GGGGAGTGTTTACACTTGAAATGAATGTGCGAATACTCATGAAAGCAGCAGATACCAGTCAGTAAAGATGCTCAGTCAGTCAACAGACTCCTTTACAACGGATAGTAATGGGATATGCTTATCTTTTTGTTTGTAGAAGCTTGAAAATGAAGAATCAAGTTCTGTGTTATTACCAGTCTGCTAAGTTCTGTGTTATTACCAGTCTGCTGTGTATCACAAATGTTTTTTTCACTGAATTTGCCCTAGATCTCTTGGGTTCACCTTATACTATCCAGAGTCAGATGAGAATGAGCAGGTAATGTCTGCTTGTCCAGTGGGGTGGGTAGAGAGGAGCTAATGAATGACTTGTTACAGGGAAAGTCTCGGTTATGTGCTCTGTGCATGAAAGGTAGGTGTTGGGGACATTAACTCACCTTATTCTACTGCACCCTGTGCACCTGGGTATGCAGAAACAGATACCACCATGGGGCTTGGTGTACTAATCTTTGCATCATACATGCTGGCCAATGAGTGAGGGAGTTAAGAACATATAAAAATATCTGCTGACCCCCATTGGATGGCAGTGGCAATCTCTAGATGGTATCTCTTTCTCAAAGTAAAAGGAGAAATGACTGCTGATAAGGAATAGTACTACAAAGGTCATAGAAGAATATTGGGGGTAATACCCTATTTAAGTAAAGCCTATAGCAGGATCACTGACTGTTAGGATCCAGGGGCCTGTCAGCAGCCAGAGTGACAATAATTACACACCATCCTACAAAGTAGGGAGGCTGGAGTCAAAGCCAATATGGCGATCAGGTACATCTTCTGTTGAGCTATCTCCAGTGAGAAGGTCATTCTCCTGATTGGCTAGATGCTAGTCAGGCCTCTGCTGATTTGCTGTAAGACGTCTGTCAGCTCTTCAAACAAAAAAAGGATGTAGCAATATCATGCTGGCTACCAGCAGGGTTGCTAGGGTGATTACCTTTGTGCAATGGATCTTGAGAGGAGACTGTGAAGAAGCAGAAATATAGTGGAAAAGAGGAAGGGTGGAGAGCACATCAGCAGCAGCAAACAGAAGAAAACAAAACTTAACTTAGATATGTGCAGGTTTTGCTTGACACGGGATGGTGAATACAAGAAGTGGAGTGCTGGAGTAACTAATGAATATCATCTTGACAGACACTTAAAAGGAGCTGGGATAAATGCAACAGTAGAGGGAAGATAAGAGAGGGCAGTAGCCTAAGGGAAGATATTGTACAGGGACCATATAAACTTGGAAATCCAGCCCAACATGCTAGAGTTCTCTATGTGGAGATCTCCAAAAGATTATTGGCAAGTGCAGAAGTGTCTGAAGACTTGAAGACAACACGGCTGATATGTTTATTCAGAGCAGAGCAGTAATAACTGGGGAAATTTCAGGCCTATTAGCTTAACAGCAGTGACACAAAAAGACATGTACAGAATCTGGAGGGAAAGGCCAATTGCCTTTTAGAGTACCACATTCTCCAAGATCAAAGTCAATATGGATTTAGGACCAGAAGATGTTACCAGTCTAATTATTTTTTTTCATTTGCTAACCAAGTAAGAGAACCGATTATCATTCTTTGCAGCCACAACTTCGGACACAAGGACAGGGGTAAATACAGTAAAATACATACAGACAATTTACAATACCCACTTAACTTGTACATTTTTGTGATGTGTAGAGAGACTGGAGTACCTGAAGAAAACCCATACAGCCACAGGGAGAACATGCAATCTCAGCAAAAATAGTGACCAGAAGTCAAGATTGAACCCCTGATCCTGGCAATGTGAGGCAGGCATATTAACTCTTAAGCTATCATGCTATCCCAGCTAAACCTGATTCAGTTTTATGAGTGGAGTATGAGACACTTAGACTTGTAGTCATCCTGCATTTCACAAAGGCATCTGGCTCAGTCCCACCAGTTGCTAAGAAAATTGCAGTGGTTGAGATAAGAGCAAGGGGTAAAACCCAAGACTGAGGAACTAGAGTGCAGTACAGCAGAAGGATAGTAAAGGATTGTGGTGACATGGATGATGTCAGAAATAGGAGACTGGTTGCACGCTGTGGGCTTTGATTCAGTCCTCAGTCCTCATTAGCATGTTTGCTCTGGATAAGTCTGGGATAAGTCACTTCATTGACATTACAAAGATAGATGCAGCTGTGGAGGATGTCGAGCAAACTCTAAGGACGTACTAAGGCTGACTAAATGGATAACAAAATGGTGGTCGGGGTACATTGCAGACAAATGCAGAGTACTGCTCCTGGGTCACATGAACCTCTGGTGTAGTCTATTGGATAGGGAGAGTGGAACAGGAATAATATAAAGTCACTGCTGTATCAAAATACTTATAACGATATTATATACTTTACTGAAGCAGAAGGTGATCCCGCAGTAGTGGTGCTGCGGTAGCGTTGTTGTCTCGCAGTAAGACGTTGTCGAGTTCGATTCTCAGCTAGAGCATCTTCTGTGTGGAGGCATGCGTGAATGGGCGTGCCTTCGTTGAAGGTTGTGCATCAGGGCTGGTAACTCTGCACTTAAAAATCCCCTACCAAACATTAGCGGACCGGAGTTCCGCTGTGGCGACCCCTAACCGGGATAAGCCAAAAGACACGACAACGGAAGCAGAAGGTGACATGCTAATTATAGTGCACTATAGAATGGTTTATTATACTGTGATGTTGAGTTTACATCCAAAGACTGTCTCAAACCATCTGTCTTTACTGTGTAAATATCACAAAGACGGAGAATCAATATTTCATTCAATTGGTCTGTGCTATGTAAATATCAAAGTCTGTGCTTTTGAAACAATGTGTTTATGAGGTGTGAAGCAAAATGTGAATAACTGAGAAACAATATAAAATCTTGTTCAGTCATCAAGGCGAAAGTAACATATTCAGTGCTATATTGTTCTTACATTACTGTACTGCATCATAGTTTCATTAAAGTTATAATAACGCATGTTTACTGATATTTCTGGTAGCACTATACCAATTATTCAGAGCTTTCATACTTACAATGCCTTTTCTGCCTCTTAGAGCCATTAAACTTTGATGTTAGCAGTGCAGTGTAACTCAAGAGTGCTCAGAACTTAGTCTGAATGAAAAAGAGCACACTCTGGTTCTAGTTGCAATGAACTAAGATGTGCTTAGTGTAGATAGGAGTGGTAAGTCAGAACTGGGGGTTTCCTCATGTTCCTTCATAGAAAGTATATCTGCTTAGCATCAGGCACAGTGTTTTAAGCTGTGCTATCACAGTACCAAATGAAAGACTGTTCTTTAATGGCCTGGATTGAGTCCCAATGTTTAGCTTCTGAAAGTTCAAAGAACTCACTTTTCTTTCACACCCGACATGCTGCTAACTATATTTACAAACTCTCTACATGAATGTCTAGTAGGAAACCACATCTGCCTAAGGAACACATCTGTGTAATTTTCACAGGCTGTCTGCAAAGCTCCCATAAATCGGGGACACTGATTTACAGTTATTAAAAATAACAGCCTATTTTTGGAAGCTGAAATTCTTGGAATCATGGCCTATGATTGTTAAAAATCAAGTGCAAAATTTTTTTGTTTTTTTTTATATTTTGTGTTGTTGTAATTAATGTCTTCATCTTGTAAAGTGGTCTTCCTTATTCTAAAATGTGTAGTTTTACTTTAGTTACTTCAGTGGACATATATTTATTAAGTTTAATAAACTGGTATTTCTGTTTATGCTGAGCAACTGTCCATTTACTTCCTGCTCCCATGTCACTCAGCCCCACCTTCTGATGATGTATTAGAAGGGAGAGAAATATTTTTCTAGTGCGTTGGCATGTTTTCTGTAGTCTGTAGCAGATTTTATTACAAAGTAATCAAAATGCAGCGCAATCAGTTTCTCAGTCAAACAATAAACACAGTTATATTCAAGTTAAAGTTAAAAGTAAGATGGAACAGGAAATGATAGAGTGTATAGTGCTTGGAAATACAGTGTAATAGTAATAAGTCAGTCTACCAATGGACTGATTGACCACTTTTAAGGAGAAAACTACAGTTGTGTGAATCACCTCAATGACAGACATACTGTTCAGTGAATTTGCATGTTATACTGCAAGGAATTGGTGCTGGAAATAAAACATTTGGGATAATTTGCACATCTTTGAAGATAAAGATGCAATGAAATAAAATGTTGCTGAGACTGGCATTACCTGATTCCATTACAGATACTGATACTTGCTGCTGAGTTGTTGTCATTGGAAATGTGTCCCTGATAGTAGCAGTGATCCTGTCAGAAAAACATAAATCGTATGTGATTAGAAGTTACAGGGAGACAAAGGCTACATCAGCTTGCTGCTTTGTTTGGGTTTCTCTTGTAGTCGAAAATACTCAGAAATTGGAATGATATTCATACTAGAATGTTGATTTTGCTAATTAATTATCCAAAGCATTGCCAGCCGAAGAGAAAAACAATGCACAATACTTAAAAAAAAAAAAAAAAAAGACACTCTAAAATACTCAAAATGTAAGTACAGAAAATGTTTACTGGGTACTGTTATATTAGAAAACGTATGTCATAGAGTATAAAAGTAACCTGCTGCACATGAGTCCATGGAAATGTAAATTTTAAATGACAAAAGTGTGAAAATAACACTAAACCAAAGCAACCACTGGGATGAAGGTAAAACACATTTTAATAGTTCTTACCTTGTATTCAGGTGTGTTAGTAACTTCTTGGCCATCTGGTAAATAATATGTTTCACTGAAGTTCTTGGCTATCAAATCCCTAGACAAAATGTAATGGCTGCTTTATTACCAAACAAATATGTCAGTTACAGCTCATTGTTACATCATAGGCTTTCCGTGCCTTAATTATGAAAGGCTGTTTAGTGGTACATTTTATAAGATATGTTCTATACAAACGTCAGTGCAGTCCAGTTTAGTTGCAGTCAACATACATCTATAAACGCACATACACACACACACACACACACACATATATATATATATATATATATATATATATATATATATATATATATATATATGGGGTCTATGTTGAATCAACAAAATTACGTTTTAATGAAACATAATTTCGTGACCCCATTTTTCTGAAAGTGCATTTATTCGAAAAGGCACTTTTGCGAAAAACTGAGTGAACGAAAAGCAATGGAGGTGGTAGTTGTAGATTGCAGCACAACGGGGATAATGGAATATTCCCTTTTCCCCACTGTAGTGTGATCTCGGAGTTAGACTATATAAGTTGGGGGGATGTGGGGGGCACAGCCCTCCACATGGGGGTGCAGGGGGGCTTACATGTGGTTAGTGTTGTAATTTTTTTTTGTGCTTTTCGTTCACTTGTTTTTTCATGTAAGTGCATCTTCAAATAAATGTACGTCCGAAAAAATGGGGGCATGAAATTACGGTTCATTGAAATGTAATTGCGTTGATTCAAAGTTGACCCAAATATATATATATATATATATATATATATATATATATATATATATATATATATATAAATACACACACACACACACACACACACACACACACACACACACACTATTTTGCATTTTTGCCTTGTAGAATATAAAAGTATTTAATGTACCGTAAACTGGTGCATTTTGTTTGGATGTGTTCATAAATATTTTACTCCGTGGATGTACCAACATTCAACCTTAGAAGTCTTAACCACTGAGGTCATCTCTTCTAAACCCCATAAGCTAGGATTCAGTTCAGAAACTATGCCTTTCAGTCCTCTGTCCCAAACTCTGGTAATTTCACCCCTCTTTTTCTTAAAGATCATTCCTGTTACCGCAATTTCCAACCAGAACTAAAGACACATTTTAAGACTCAATGAAAATGCAACTGCTCTTTCTCCCTGACTCTAGTCATATACCTTAACCTCTTCATTCCCGACTTCCATCTACATAACTTGCTTTGACTTTCCATTTCATTGCAATGTTTTCAGCGTGCCAACTCTGATATCCACTCTGTATATGATGCATGTATATATTGTGTTTTGTCAGTTGTGCTGTATATAATGCCATGAATATATTGTCTTTAAACCTCAGGGACAACACTAATGTCTTCTTTCTATATATAATGCATGTATATATTTCATTTTGCAATTAATTCTGTACATAAAGTCATGTATCTAATGTCTTTACCCCTAGAATGAGACTGAAATAGGGCCAATGGGATCAGTGTTCTAAACTGGTTAACAAATTCAAAATAAAAATAAAATATATACACCTGAGTGTTCTGTGTACTCCATGCTTTTATAGTCTGTAAGATAAAAATGCAGATGTGTTCTGAAGTCTGAACCTTAAAATACTTGAAATCTTCATTCACAATGCAACATAAGGACGAGAGAGTCTTATTTTGGGCAAGTAAGGCATTTTTACATATACTTCAAAAAGCATCAGTAACTGCGGTGGTGGTGCTGCGGTAGCGTTGTCGCCTCACAGTTAGACGTTGCCCGTTCGATTCTCAGTTAGAGCCTCTTCTGTGTGGTGACATGTGTGAATGGGCATTCCTTCATTGAAGGTTGTGCGTTAGGCCCGGCAAGCCAGCACGTAAAAATCTACTGCCAATCATTAGCGGACCGGAGTTCCGCTGTGGCGACCCCTAACTGGGAAAAGCCGAAAGACACACACACACACACACACACACACACACACACACACACACACACACACTTCAAAAAGCATCAGTACAAGCAAAAAGGCACTTTTCCCTGCTAGTCTGATATAAACTTACTAGCAGGATAGCATATTCCTTGATGAATGTAGACTATGTATGCTTTTATTATAAGGTGCAATTTATTAATATGTTTCCCTGTACATACTTATACAATGGATCAGAATACAATTGTCTCTACTAAAGCAGTAATATCTTCCCCATGCAGCATTTGCGTTTTTCCAAGAATAAAGAGTGATTTCCAGTTTCAGACAGACCAGTATAAAATCTGAGCGATGGCATGATTTTTGTGCAAAACATGTCATTGACAACATTTGTATAATACGTACAGACAGGTTTTGTTTTTGCTCCATATTCTCAGAGGGGTCCTTATGTACTGAGAGTGGATATCTGATAAAAAGTGAAATAGTGAGCACTGCTCTGATTGGTTTGCTATGAATACTGACCAGCATTATATACAAAGTCATAGTCAGCCACAGTGGTGCAGCAGTTAGCATTGCCACCGCACAGCAACAGGTTCTCCAGTTCGATTCTCGCCTGGAGTAGAGTCTGCATGTCTTCCCTGTGGCTGAGTTAGTTTTAAAGACATGCAGGCAGGTGTGTGTGTGTGTATATATGTGTATGTGTGTGCCTACTGTGAAGGTTGGGTGCCAGGCTGGCAACTCGACACCATAAAAACTCCACTATCAATCAATTTGTGGACTGGTGATTCATTGTGGCGACCCCTAACAAGGAAAAGCTGAAAGACCTTGTTATTATACACAATATCATATACCAATGAAGGGATGAAATGGAGTACTACAGATGAAGCATAGTATAGTGTAGTGTAGTTTCACAGAAGATAGCATTTGAATTTTGTAAGATTTTATACAGTAAATTAAAAGGAAAAGACAAATAAAAGAAGTATTAAAAGTACAACTTTATTAGCACTACTTTTTCAGATATTATAGTGTAGTATTAATTGGAACACACTGGCACTAAACTAGAGAGTTATGAAAGAGGAGTGGAAGGCATGAGCCATCATAACAAGAAAAAACAAGGTATATCAGAGTTTCAGTATTGGTGATCTTTTGATTGCAGCTTGAAGGGTTTCTTTCAGCAATGCATCTTATGCTATGTTGCAGTTTGTTCCACAACTTACCTACTAATAAAGGAAATATGAAATCGCTAAGTTTGTTTCTGAATTTTAATATGTAGTCTAGCTGTGTCCCAGTGATACTTTTTAGTCATGGCAGGAGCTTTTCCATGAAATTTGAGAAATTCTGAGCAAATGTTAGATGATCCATGAGGAAACTATGATGAAATTCTAATCAATGAAGATTCTTGAGGGTCTGTATCACATCATCAAAGTGTCAAAACTTCGAATGTGATAACATCGGACCCAAAACCACAAAAGCTGAAAACTCCAAAGAATGAGAACAGCGATTTTTTCCCTGGGAAAAAAAATCGCTGTTCCAGTACAAAATGTGAAACACACAAACACTACAAACTATTTCTAATGTGGGGGGCTTTGCCCCCCCCACCCCCCCTACTTAAATATACCAACTCCGAGATCGCACCACAGTGGAGGAAATAGCAAAGTTGCAGAAACGGCCCACCAAATTCTTTCCCTGGGAAAGAATTCGATGTTCCGCGGCTTCAATATTTTCAGTCTTCAGACTTTCAAGTTCGAGGTTTTGGTGTCAAACTTATCAGCGTTCGAACTTTTGACATACACCCAATTCTTGAGTGACAGTAACTAAAAGACTTACAAACTGAGCTAAAGTATATCCTTAACTCTCAGTTTTCATGGACAGAACAAAAGATTATGGGTAATTGTGCAGAATGGGTTCAAATATCTTTAAGGTTTTTAGATGGGATCACTCAAATACAGTGGCTCTCTATTAAAATATTTGCAATAAAATACACCTGTTAGCTCATGTTAGGCATTTTGGAAAATTTTAAGAAATATATCACAATCTATGGGGTCTATATTAGATGGTCGAAACGGCATTACAGTGAATGCCCGACATTCACTGTAATGCCATTTCAACAATCTAATATAGATCCCAATCTATGTGGTAATATAGAAACTTCCTTTGGAAAAAGAAACTGTTCACTATTTGAAGTCATTAAATTGTCTTGAAATATCACCATCAGTTAAAGAAAATTTTGTAGAACACACCACTGCACAATAGATTCAGCATGCAATCATGTCATTACAGAAAAATAACGCTCAAGGACCAGAATGCCAATATTCACTTTAGTTGGGCAATCTAAATTTATACAAGATACACCTTAATAGACCCTTATCTAAAATAGTTGAAAACTATTGTAATTCGTAAATCCAGTACTTATCCCATGATTCATCTAATCATCATAGCTGAACCTTAATAAATCTTAATCTGAAACTCTATGCAAGAGCACTGACCAACTGATAAAAGTCAATTATAACACATATAATTTCTCCCTTTTAAATAAAGTTTACCAAATCAAGGCAAATATCCAATCTCACCATGATGATAGACTCTCTTTTCATGTTTTAAAAAAGCTATAAAGGCTATATATTTCCTACCACAATAGATGTCTCTAAAGTATTCCACAAGGCTAGCTATGACTTACTTTTTTTGGACACAAACAAATATGAAGCCAGCAACTGAAAGAATCCGATGAAATATTTATTGTAACAACAAATTAAGCATCATACAAAACAAACCGGTTTCGGCTGGCAATAAATAGCACAGCCTTCTTCAGTGATACAAAATAAGCAAAATGATGCATTTAAATAGTTTCAGCACTATGTCCTATTGGTGCAATTACAATTGCTCATTTAATCCAGGTGTGAATAATGCTCCTAGTATAGTGATCCATTTCTTTTCTTTTGAGTCAAGCAATGACTGTTGAATATGTTAAGTAATGAAGTTATATTACTACTTTTTTTCTTATTTTTTTTATAAAAGTGTTTATTAACAATATGTCTCATTGTTTATGTTTTTATGTGGAGCTTTTCTGCCTCTACTGAAAATGGAAATATATCCAGCTAGACTAGCCCAGTCAACAAATGTAAAATAAAAATAAAATAAATAAAAATGAGTGCCATCCTGTTTTATTGAATCTGCTACCTCTTATTATATCAATAACTATAAAAGAGAATTTGGCAGTTGTATGTATAAGACTATGTTTATACAAAGCATTGTTTGGCCTTTTGTTCCTGATATTACTCATGTGTTCTGAGACACGTAATCTTAAAGGCCTGGAGGTTTGGCCAACATAAAAAGAGCCACAGCTACATGTTGCAAGATAAATTAGCCATTCACTGCTACAGTTTGCAAAAAATGAAATCTCATAGACCCTTCGACAATTTCTACTAGTAAATTCTTTTGATTTGACAATTTTGTCACAGTTTCTACAATGTCCACATGGAAAACAACCCACAACTTGTTCACCAGTTAATGTAGTTTGAGATAAAGGTGTGTTGTCAGTAATGTGTGTGTGCTTATAATGGTTAAAATGGAAAGCCAAGTTTCTTCCTTTGCGGAATGAAAACAAGCATTGTTCAGGTAATACCCCCGATAATTCTGGAATATTAGATAAAATATTCCAGTTGGTGTTTATACTATTCATGAGAGCATTAGAATTTCTGGCATAGGTGGTCACGAACCTGATTGGCTGTGTGACACTGTTATCCTTGACTTTATATTTCAAAAATTCCTCCCTGGGGCACGTATTGACCAAATTACTGGCTTTGATAACATGTCCCATAGGGTAACCTCTGTCACGAAACCTATTAATTAGATCATGTCTATCTTGCTCAAAAACCTCCGGCTGAGAGCAAATCCGTTTTGAACGAATAAACTGAGATTTAGGAATGTTTTTGGCAATGTGCGGAGGATGAAAGCTGGAGGCATGAAGGACTGTGTTGTATTCGGGATATTTCCTAAAAACTTGAGTAGCCAATGTCTCATCTTGCTGTCTTGTTATTAGTACATCAAGGAATGTAATTTTTTCATTATGGTAGTTTAAAGTAAACTGCAGACCCTATATGTTATCGTTAAGATATGAGACAAATTCCATTAGATACTCAACATCAGCCCTCCACACCATCCAGCAGTCTTCCAAATATCTCCTCCAAATATCAATTTCAGGAAGGTAGATATTGTGGCTGGCATCATAAATAATGTATTCTTCTATATAAGCCATAAAGAGGTCAGCATAAATGGGAGCAAAAGATGCTCCCATAGCTGTCCCTTTGACCTGCCAATAACAAATGTCTTGATAAAAAAAGACATTGTGTGTAAGAACCAATTCCGCCATACCAACAAGAAAGGTGTTGAAGTCTTCATCATAAATATGGGCAATATTGAGCCAATAAGCTATTGCTTCTAACCCCACTTGATGTGGTATGTTCGTATACAGGGCACTCACATCCAGTGTGCACATCAGCCAATCAGGTTCTAACTGGATGTCAGCAATGATCTGTAGAAATTCAGTCGTATCCCGCAACCGGGAACGAACATGTATCAACAAAGGTTTAAGATGTTTGGTTAAATACAAGGATAACGGTTCGGTAAGATACCCACGACCAGAAACAATGGGTCTCCCAGGAGGGTTAGTAGGGTCCTTGTGAATTTTGGGAAGAAAATAAATATATTGATTAGTTGAATCTGAAATAGTTAACTGTTGTAAAGTAAAGGTGGTAATGAGGACAGTGTCCCTAACATTACAGAGAAATTCATCAATCTGTTTTTTAAACCTGTGTATTGGGTTGAGACACATTCTAGCATAATATTTGTTATCAGATAACTGCCTCATGGCCTCCTTGTTATAATCCATCCAATTCATGACCACTACTGCCCCTCCTTTGTCCGCTGAAATGATGACCAAATCCTTATTGTGTGATAATTCATCCATAGCTTGTTTTTCCTTAGGAGACAAATTATTAGATTTAAAATGAAGTTCAGAACTGTGGAAATGTAAATCTTTAAGAACCATGTTCTGAAATAAATGTACAACAGGATGCACAGGAGGGAGGTACTTGGACTTGTGATAAACAAATTTATCCTGATCTTGAAAACCATCATCAGCACCAAACTGTAATTTCAAATTTAATACTCTACAAAAGGACAAAACATCTTGGACCAAACGGTCCTCAGAAACCACAAAACCAGGAATAAATATTAGACCTTTATTAAGAATGGCCATGTGGGTTGGGGACAAAACATAGTTGGACAGATTCAAAACATTTGAATTTGCATTGCTTATTTCTGTGTCACCATTTGTAATAGACTCTGAATATTCTGGACATTTCTTATGTTTCCTGCCTCCACGTTTGTATTTCCCCCTAAAGGGAAAGAACCAGGGGTTCGTTTGGGAGTCCGGGAATCCGATGCTGGCTGCATGTCACTATCAGTATATGATGAGACATCATCAGTGGAAGAACCATTGGTGTTATGTCTATTACGTAATATAGACCTTGATCTCTTTTTTTCTGGGTGTCTTAACCGGATGAGGGTTGAAATGAACATGTTTGGAAGTGGAACTGAATGGGTTAGCTCCCTGATAATCATTTTTATCCCATTTGAATTTCTTAATTTTCCTTGATTTTAACTGCTCCTCCAAATGGGTAAGATCAGTGGTGACTTTAGTAAGATATTTCTGAAAGAACATTTCCCCTTCAAATTTTTGCACATCATTACTTAAATCCTTTACTACATTAATTTCTGAATCAATGATCCTATCATAATATTTGTCCAAAGCTTCAACAAAAGACATGGTGGATTGCTGTTGAATCATGGACCATTGATGGGTAAGTTCTTCATCTGGTTGACCAACATGTGGTTGTATTCGAATTCTTAACCCCCTAGGAGTGATTCCTTTAGCAATATAAGCTTTAAAAAGTTTGGAGTGCCACACATTAGATCTTAACAGCTTCAAATGCTTATATAAGTTGTCAAAAGCCAAACCACAAAGTGTCTTAGGACCTAGGGGATCAGTAGAAGAACTACCACTTGAGCATACACCAAAGGCACTCAAATCTGCTCTATCTGCAGATAGACCAGAAACCAAATTAAAAAGAGCCATGATATAATAAGATCAATTTGACAATAATGGCTAATCATAGATTGCCACGTCACTAAAAGGGAACAATAATAGCTATGAGGCAAAAGGCCTCCTTATTAGACTGCTACATTCCCTTTTATTTCCAAAGAGCCAAAATCCCCCTGTGTACTGTTGAAGCAAAAAATGTATAGAAAAATATATACTAATGTATATATTATTTTGGATTTAGTAATGGTGGCAAAAATATCAATCTCAAAAAATATATAGCCACCAAGATGATGCTCAGAAAATCAGGAAGTTAAGCCAACTTGTGACAAATAAAAATATATGTTAACACATAAAGCCCATCCAAACATGAACTACAAAGATGTATATCTATAAAAGATATATACTTTGCTATGAAATATAATCATACTGAGATATAAAACAATATGAAACATATAAAAAAATCCAGTATAAAGGGAATGTGGAGTGTGTACTGAACTAAACCAATACACAACCATAGGTCTGAATCAACACATAACACATTAATAAACCATGTGTGATGCCTATATAGACAATTATCAATAGACAATTATCAATATTGATATTTAGGTTGACACAATGCCTGCTATGAACAAATAGATTACAATCAAAAAGTGTCAACAGAAAACAAGCTATAGATTATTGATTGGCTCCTAATTATAAGAAACAATGTTGTTCAATATGCTACAAAATAAGTGTTTAGAAAAAGTCATAGTAAAAAGATTTTTATGAGTCAGCTAGTGAAGGTTATGAAACACTAAACACTATTCCATAAAAAAATGACTCATTCCCAAGGTATTTCAATGTAATAGCAACTGGTGTTGAAAATAATCAATTTAAATAGTTATGTCAGGCCCATTAAGAAAACCAAATTATGATCTTATAATGTAATAGGCCTGTATGTAAAGAGACATTTAGTTATACAATGATAAACCATATACAATATGAACATATTATAGTTATCTTATAGGTAGTTGTTACCATAATATAGCCACAGACCGGTTACAAAACTATCCAAAAAAATAATCACTGTAAAAATCCTGTTACACTGTGTTCATAGGCTGTAGCCTGAAGTTAAAGTTCATATAAATGAATTGGTAACTTGTTCACGCGATAACTTGTTGGAGAACACAATAGCATGAAAAAATGTTTCTGATACATCAACCACAAAGTATGTACAAAAAAATAAATCCCCAAATGTTCAAATCAACAAAATATTAAGATTCTGTTCTAAAAAAAGGCCCATATGTCCGAAAACTCAATTTCTAAATAAGCAACTGAGATGCAGAAGGCTGTGTAGTCTCACAGATATCCTTTAAAAATAATTCACCAAATTGCTCTGAAACGCATTGACACAGTCTTAAAATAAAAATATAGTCCTTTAGAAAGCACTATTTGTTACCTCGTAACTTGTGTCAAAAGCGCCCAACCAATTGAGTCACATGCCAGCCAAAAGCACCAAAACATATGCGAATAGTCTATCAGAAAAGGTCGTTGATCAAGTAGCTCCAAAACACCGTAACATAATCCAGTGATGAACATATAATCCTAAAAAAGGGATAATGTACACCTAATGGCGTATATAGAAAACGTCAAACCAAACGAGTCACGTATCAGCCCAGAGCAACAAACATCAGCGCAATCTGTTCCAAATCCTTATAAACGATCAAACAGGATACACCAAAAAGCTTGAATATATAAGGAGCTTGATTAATAAACTGTTAGCCTGGAAACTTGAACGCAGAACATGAAAATAATAAACAAAAAGGGCTGCTAAAGACACATGCAGCCAACATCGGATCCTCTGTCCCCAGCAGGAAGGAGAAGTAGAAATAACCAATCAAAAAATCCACTACACATAGGTAAAGTTGCGCGGCAACAGCAATGCAAGTCCACAAACAAATATGAAGCCAGCAACTGAAAGAATCCGATGAAATATTTATTGTAACAACAAATTAGGCATCATACAAAACAAACCGGTTTCGGCTGGCAATAAATAGCACAGCCTTCTTCAGTGATACAAAATAAGCAAAATGATGCATTTAAATAGTATCAGCACTACGTCCTATTGGTGCAATTACAATTGCTCATTTAATCCAGGTGTGAATAATGCTCCTAGTATAGTGATCCATTTCTTTTTGAAACCGGTTTGTTTTGTATGATGCCTAATTTGTTGTTACAATAAATATTTCATCGGATTCTTTCAGTTGCTGGCTTCATATTTGTTTGTGGACTTGCATTGCTGTTGCCGCGCAACTTTACCTACGTGCAGGGGATTTTTTGATTGGTTAATTCTACTTCTCCTTCCTGCTGGGGACAGAGGATCCGATGTTGGCTGCATGTTTCTTTAGCAGCCCTTTTTGTTTATTATTTTCATGTTCTGCCTTCAAGTTTCCAGGCTAACAGTTTATTAATCAAGCTCCTTATTTATTCAAGCTTTTTGGTGTATCCTGTTTGATCGTTTATAAGGATTTGGAACAGATTGCGCTGATTTTTGTTGCTCTGGGCCGATACGTGACTCGTTTGGTTTGACATTTTCTATATACGCCATTAGGTGTACATTATCCCTTTTTTAGGATTATATGTTCATCACTGGATTATATCACGATGTTTTGGAGCTACTTGATCAGCGACCTTTTCTGATAGACTATTCGCATATGCTTTGGTGCTTTTGGCTGGCATGTGACTCAATTGGTTGGGCGCTTTTGACACAAGTTACAAGGTAACAAATAGTGCTTTCTCAAGGACTATATTTTTATTTTAAGACTGTGTCAATGCGTTTCAGAGCAATTTGGTGAATTATTTTTAAAGGATATCTGTGAGACTACACAGCCTTCTGCATCTCAGTTGCTTATTTAGAAATTGAGTTTTCGGACATATGGGCCTTTTTTTGGAACAGAATCTTAATATTTTGTTGATTTTAACATTTGGGGATTTATTTTTTTGTACATACTTTGTGGTTGATGTATCAGAAACATTTTTATTCATGCTATTGTGTTCTCCAACAAGTTATCACGTGAACAAGTTACCAATTCATTTATATGAACTTTAACTTCAGGCTATAGCCTATGAACACAGTGTAACAGGATTTTTACAGTGATTATTTTTTTGGATAGTTTTGTAACCGGTCTGTGGCTATATTATACTAACAACTACCTATAAGATAACTATAATATGTTCATATTGTATATGGTTTATCATTGTATAACTAAATGTCTCTTTACATACAGGCCTATTACCTTATAAGATCATAATTCGGTTTTCTTAATGGGCCTGACTTATAACTATTTAAATTGATTATTTTCAACACCAGTTGCTATTACATTGAAATACCTTGGGAATGAGTCATTTTTTATGGAATAGTGTTTAGTGTTTCGTAACCTTCACTAGCTGACTCATAAAAATCTTTTTAAAATGACTTTTTCTAAACACTTATTTTGTAGCATATTGAACAACATTGTTTCTTATAATTAGGAGCCAATCAATTATCTATAGCTTGTTTTCTGTTGCCACTTTTTGATTGTAATCTATTTGTTCATAGCAGGCATTGTGTCAACCTAAATATCAATATTGATAATTGTCTATTGATAATTGTCTATATAGGCATCACACATGGTTTATTAGTGTGTTATGTGTTGATTCAGACCTATGGTTGTGTATTGGTTTAGTTCAGTACACACTCCACATTCCCTTTATACTGGATTTTTTTATATGTTTCATATTGTTTTATATCTCAGTATGATTATATTTCATAGCAAAGTATATATCTTTTATAGATATACATCTTTGTAGTTCATGTTTGGATGGGCTTTATGTGTTAACATATATTTTTATTTGTCACAAGTTGGCTTAACTTCCTGATTTTCTGAGCATCATCTTGGTTCATAGGTTCATAGGTTCATAGGTTCATACTAGGCTATCTGCCCGAGGGCATTTACAAGCCTAGCCCATAGTTTTGTGGCTTATGCCACCCCTTTAGTATGGGGAACTATACCCATTATTTTGCTGTGCCTCTGTTGAGCAGTGACACTGAGGTAATCCCTGGGGTATATCTGCGATCTCCCATCCATTGGTCAAGATTTCTCTTGAACAAGGCCAGCGAGGTGCTCTGCCTCACATATACCGGGATTTTATTCCACAGCATAGGAGTCTTTGGGTGATGAATCTATCCCTCCAGCACGTCCTATTAATAGCCGTGTCGAGGTTTAAGTCTCCGCCCTTGTGGCTCTGATGGATCTAGATTTTTGAGGTGAAGCATATTCATCAATTCTGGGTTTGACATGGCCTTGTATGTTAGGCAAGGTCACCTCTGAGCAAGCTGGCGACTGAATAGAGCTGGAGTTCTTTCAGTCGGGCAGCATAGGACAGATGTTTGAGACCCTTTATCCTTTTGGTGAGGAACTTTTGTGGCCTCTCCAGCTGCTGCAAGTGTCGGGTCAGATACATTCCGAATGGGGCATTGTACTCAATCATTGGTCTGATGAGTGATGAGTATAGGGAGACTATGACCTCCCTTGATCTAGATGAGAATCCTTCATGATAAGGTGGGCAATGTAGAAGGTCTTCCTAACTACTTTAGCTACATGGGTGTCGAATGACAGACTACTATCAACCTGGGTCCCCAGGTCCCTGATAACTTCTTCTGTACTCAGTGGATTGCCACCTATTTGGTAGCTAGGGGTAACCTTGTTTTTCCGAAGGGTATGACTATGCATTTTTGGCATTTAACTTTAGGCCATGGCTCTGGCACCAGTTATCCGTTTCTGTGAGACCCTTCTGAAGGATATCTGTGTCAGATGTGTTTTCTACTATGGCCCAGTTTGCAGTCATCTGCAAACTTTGTCAGCCATAACCCTCCTGTATTTGCTTGTACTTGGAAAAGTAGATGCCAAACAAGAGTGGGCCCAGGACTGAGCCCTGTGGTACACCACTTGTGACAGGCTTTGAGTCTGACATGGCGCCAGCAACTCTGACCCTGTGGGTTCTGTCACTCAGCCAGTTTGCAACCCATCTTGTGATGTATGGGTTAACATTTAAGCTGATGAGTTTTTCAATGATACCCGAGTGGGGTATTGTATCAAAGGCCTTCGCCAGATCGAGGTAGGCTGTATGGACTGCCTTTCCCTCATCAATGGCTTTGGTGACTGTTTGGAAAAAGTCAACCAAGTTTAGAAGGCATGATCTGCCTTTGACAAAGCCAAACTGGGATGGATCCAAAGTCTGCACATTCCCTATGTCTTTATTTATGAGGTCCATTATGATCCTCTCCATGGCTTTGCAGATAAGGCTTGTCAAGCTAATGGGCGGTAATTTCCAGGGTCGGTGGAGGCACCGCCTTTGTGAAGTGGGACCACAGTTGCAGTCGCCACTCCTGGAGTGCGTATCCAGAGGTAAGACTATGATTAAACAGCTGTCCTAGCTGTGGGTTTAATTCCTCATTGAGTTCATGGAGCACACAGCCGGGGACACCATCAGGTCCCATGGATGCTGTGTTTTTGCTTTGGAGAGAGCAGTTCTCACTTGGGCGTTGGAGATGTTTGGGGCTGCAATCGCTTGGTATAGATATCTCTCCTTTTGGGGAGGGGAGAAGTTTGCACTGAACCTGTCAGCCAGTATGTTGGAAATGTCTGTAGGATCAGTAATCTTCACATCATTTTGAACTAGTTCTGAGCATATCTGGGAGTTTCCTCCCAGGTTTCTAACATAGCTAAAGAAGGCCTTATGATTGTCTTTTGAGTCTTTAGCTATTTTCTCTCAAAATTTGCTTTGGATGATTTTATGAGAGCTCTTAGTTTTTACTTATAGTGATCAAGGGTGTCTTACCTTTTAAGGATTTTGCTCTATCTTGTAGTAGCTTCCTCCTTTTGTTGTAGAGTTTGTTTATGGCTGGGGTCCACCAGAGTGGACGCTTGCCTTTGGTACAAAGAGTCTTTGTTTTGCTTGGGATTGCCTTATCCATGCAGTCCTGCAGGTGCTGGTAGAAGGCATTTGTAAGTGATTCAGCGGCTTGAGTACTGTTTTCCGTCGGCTCGGGGGCCTTAAAGGAGACCACACTAGTCTTTAGAAGTGTGAAGTCAGCTTTCGAGAAGTTCTTTACTGTGGTCTTTTTTATTTCAGGTGGGGGTGGGATGAGGACCTCCAGCGAGATTAGTTTGTGATCTGATCTCACCAGTGAGGGGTATACTTCCGGTGTTGAACATTGTGCTCCCATGTTCGTGATGATGAGATCAAGTATGTTTTCTCCTCTTGTGGGGATGGTGACTAGTTGGTGGCTATATATTTTTTGAGATTGATATTTTTGCCACCATTACTAAATCCAAAATAATATATACATTAGTATATATTTTTCTATACATTTTTTGCTTCAACAGTACACAGGGGGATTTTGGCTCTTTGGAAATAAAAGGGAACGTAACAGTCTAATAAGGAGGCCTTTTGCCTCATAGCTATTATTGTTCCCTTTTAGTGACGTGGCAATCTATGATTAGCCATTATTGTCAAATTGATCTTATTATATCATGGCTCTTTTTAATTTGGTTTCTGGTCTATCTGCAGATAGAGCAGATTTGAGTGCCTTTGGTGTATGCTCAAGTGGTAGTTCTTCTACTGATCCCCTAGGTCCTGAGACACTTTGTGGTTTGGCTTTTGACAACTTATATAAGCATTTGAAGCTGTTAAGATCTAATGTGTGGTACTCCAAACTTTTTAAAGCTTATATTGCTAAAGGAATCACTCCTAGGGGGTTAAGAATTCGAATACAACCACATGTTGGTCAACCAGATGAAGAACTTACCCATCAATGGTCCATGATTCAACAGCAATCCACTATGTCTTTTTTTGAAGCTTTGGACAAATATTATGATAGGATCATTGATTCAGAAATTAATGTAGTAAAGGATTTAAGTAATGATGTGCAAACATTTGAAGGGGAAATGTTCTTTCAGAAATATCTTACTAAAGTCACCACTAATCTTACCCATTTGGAGGAGCAGTTAAAATCAAGGAAAATTAAGAAATTCAAACGGGATAAAAATGATTATCAGGGAGCTAACCCATTCAGTTCCACTTCCAAACATGTTCATTTCAACCCTCATCTGGTTAAGACACCTAGAAAAAAGAGATCCAGGTCTATATTACGTAATAGACATAGCACCAATGGTTCTTCCACTGATGATGTCTCATCATATACTGATAGTGACATGCAGCCAGCATCGGATTCCCGGACTCCCAAATGAACCCCTAGTTCTTTCCCTTTAGGGGGAAATACAAAAGTGGAGGCAGGAAACATAAGAAATGTCCAGAATATTCAGAGTCTATTACAAATGGTGACACAGAAATAAGCAATGCAAATTCAAATGTTTTGAATCTGTCCAACTATGTTTTGTCCCCAACCCACATGGCCATTCTTAATAAAGGTCTAACATTTATTCCTGGTTTTGTGGTTTCTGAGGACCATTTGGTCCAAGATGTTTTGTCCTTTTGTAGAGTATTAAATTTGAAATTACAGTTTGGTGCTGATGATGGTTTTAAAGATCAGGATAAATTTGTTTATCACAAGTCCAAGTACCTCCCTCCTATGCATCCTGTTGTACATTTATTTCAGAACATGGTTCTTAAAGATTTACATTTCCACAGTTCTGAACTTCATTTTAAATCTAATAATTTGTCTCCTAAGGAAAAACAAGCTATGGATGAATTATCACACAATAAGGATTTGGTCATCATTTCAGCGGACAAAGGCGGGGCAGTAGTGGTCATGAATTGGATGGATTATAACAAGGAGGCCATGAGGCAGTTATATGATAACAAATACTATGCTAGAATGTGTCTCAACCCAATACACAGGTTTAAAAAACAGATTGATGAATTTCTCTGTAATGTTAGGGACACTGGCCTCATTACCACCTTTACTTTACAACAGTTAACAATTTCAGATTCAACTAATCAATATATTTATTTTCTTCCCAAAATTCACAAGGACCCTACTAACCCTCCTGGGAGACCCATTGTTTCTGGTCGTGGGTATCTTACCGAACCGTTATCCTTGTATTTAACCAAACATCTTAAACCTTTGTTGATACATGTTCGTTCACGGTTGCGGGATATGACTGAATTTCTACAGATCATTGCTGACGTCCAGTTAGAACCTGATTGGCTGATGTGCACACTGGATGTGAGTGCCCTGTATACGAACATACCACATCAAGTGGGGTTAGAAGCAATAGCTTATTGGCTCAATATTGCCCGTATTTATGATGAAGACTTCAACACCTTTCTTGTTGGTATGGCGGAATTGGTTCTTACACACAATGTCTTTTTTTATCAAGACATTTGTTATTGGCAGGTCAAAGGGACAGCTATGGGAGCATCTTTTGCTCCCATTTATGCTGACCTCTTTATGGCTTATATAGAAGAATGCATTATTTATGATGCCAGCCACAATATCTACCTTCCTGAAATTGATATTTGGAGGAGATATTTGGATGACTGCTGGATGGTGTGGAGGGCTGATGTTGAGTATCTAATGGAATTTGTCTCATATCTTAACGATAACATATGGGGTCTGCAGTTTACTTTAAACTACCATAATGAAAAAATTACATTCCTTGATGTACTAATAACAAGACAGCAAGATGAGACTTTGGCTACCCAAGTTTTTAGGAAATATCCCGAATACAACACAGTCCTTCACACCTCCAGCTTTCATCCTCCGCATATTGCCAAAAACATTCCTAAATCTCAGTTTATTCATTCAAAACGGATTTGCTCTCAGCCGGAGGTTTTTGAGCAAGATAGACATGATCTAATTAATAGGTTTCGTGACAGAGGTTACCCTATGGGACATGTTATCAAAGCCAGTAATTTGGTCAATACGTGCCCCAGGGAGGAATTTTTGAAATATAAAGTCAAGGATAACAGTGTCACACAGCCAATCAGGTTCTTGACCACCTATGCCAGAAATTCTAATGCTCTCATGTATAGTATAAACACCAATTGGAATATTTTATGTAATATTCCAGAACTATCGGGGGTATTACCTGAACAATGCTTGTTTTCATTCCGCAAAGGAAGGAACTTGGCTTCCCATTTTAACCATTATAAGCACACACACACTACTGACAACACACCTTTATCTCAAACTACATTAACTGGTGAACAAGTTGTGGGTTGTTTTCCATGTGGACATTGTAGAAACTGTGACAAAATTGTCAAATCAAAAGAATTTACTAGTAGAAATTGTCGAAGGGTCTATGAGATTTCATTTTTTGCAAACTGTAGCAGTGAATGGCTAATTTATCTTGCAACATGTAGCTGTGGCTCTTTTTATGTTGGCCAAACCTCCAGGCCTTTAAGATTACGTGTCTCAGAACACATGAGTAATATCAGGAACAAAAGGCCAAACAATGCTTTGTATAAACATAGTCTTATACATACAACTGCCAAATTCTCTTTTATAGTTATTGATATAATAAGAGGTAGCAGATTCAATAAAACAGGATGGCACTCATTTTTATTTATTTTTATTTTTATTTTACATTTGTTGACTGGGCTAGTCTAGCTGGATATATTTCCATTTTCAGTAGAGGCCCGGGGAGAAAAGCTCCACATAAAAACATAAACAATGAGACATATTGTTAATAAACACTTTTATAAAAAAAATAAGAAAAAAAGTAGTAATATAACTTCATTACTTAACATATTCAACAGTCATTGCTTGACTCAAAAGAAAAGAAATGGATCACTATACTAGGAGCATTATTCACACCTGGATTAAATGAGCAATTGTAATTGCACCAATAGGACATAGTGCTGAAACTATTTAAATGCATCATTTTGCTTATTTTGTATCACTGAAGAAGGCTGTGCTATTTATTGCCAGCCGAAACCGGTTTGTTTTGCATGATGCCTAATTCGTTGTTACAATAAATATTTCATTGGATTCTTTCAGTTGCTGGCTTCATATTTGTTTGTGGACTTGCATTGCTGTTGCCGCGCAACTTTACCTACGTGCAGGGGATTTTTTGATTGGTTACTTTTTTGGACATCACGTAAGTTAAGGTAGTCTTCAATCTTTATTTATAGTATCCAGAGATTATATTCTAATCCATCTATCCATATAATTTTTCATACTTTCAACCAACAAATATTAAAAATGGTAACTGGTAGGGATAACGGACAAGTTGGTACAATGGTTAAGGTCTTTGCCTCACAGGCACAAAGTACAAGGTTCGATCCTGACCTCTGTTCAATGACTGTTTGAAGTTTGCATGTTCTACCAGTGTCTCTATGGGGTTCTTCCCACCTATGAAAAACATGGTAAGTGTTTCTTTCTCAAACTCACCAATGAATGGAGCTGTGGCCAGCAACACAGACTCTACATGGTGTCCTATAGGGGGAAGAGTTGTATAGACCAACTGCTTTGAGCATCTACTGTCTTGCGCAGTATCCTCAAGATATGAGAACATGAATCACATACTGTGCGCAGTGGCAGGGCTAGCCACTTAGTGTAAAATATGTCTCTAGGTAATTCGGTCATATTGACTAATGTACGGAAAAAAGGCCACAAGCAGCAGGATAAATCCAACAAGAAACCAGGTTTATTCCAAGACAAAAGGCAATAAAAGTTAGCGCATTCATCTTGCTTCAGCGAGTAAGATTACTTCAGACTAATAAAACAAACAAAGTGGTACTGAGGAGGCTGGACATCCTATGCAACCAAGAGACAAGATGGAAGGGCAATGCAAAGACAATTGGCTTGGGATCCAGAGTCTACTACTCAGGAGGACAGACTGGAAATGGTGTGGGAATTGTGGTGAGAGACAGGTTTCAGAAGGCTGTGAGAGATATCACCAAAATTAGTGACAGACCCATAGCAATTAGACTTAATTGTAGTCATAGGGCAACATTCACAGTAAGGAAAAGGGTGCATTCATACAGCAGTTGCAGGATCCACTAAATAAAACATGAATTGGTGTTGATAATGGGTGACTTGAAAGCACATATTGGGATGGACAGAACAGGATATACAGATGGGTGGGGCAACAGGAATAAAGAAGGAGAGGCCATTCTAGACATCTAGCTTGCAAATGGCTTGATAGTAGCCAACACATGGATCAGAAAGGCAGACAGTCACAAGATCGTATCTACCTGAAATGATCGACAAGCAAAAAGCACGACAAAGAGAACACTGACATGAAAAGAACGAAAGTTGAAATACCTGAAAGTGTAAATGCCCGACAAACCACAATCCCGAAACTCAACAAAACAAAACAAATCCTTTTCCGAAAAACGCACACACAACACAAGCACACCAAAAACCTTACAAACCTACACTAAACCTTACATACACAACTATCTATGCACTAACATTAAACCAAACCCTAACCCTAAGGTCCGCCACTATCTGCACCCTAACCCTAAAGTCCGTCACTAGCACACACTTACCTTACCTGCACCCTAACCCTAAAGTCCATCACTAATGCACACTTAGCTTACCTGCACCCTAACCCTAAAGTCCGTCACTATCGCATACTTGCACAGTTGTGCTCGTTTTGCATGTTGGTGTTTTCAGCGTCGGGATTCTGGACTGTCGATTATTTACATTGTCAGTCTTCTAGTGTCAGTCTTCTCATTGTCAGCGTTTTCAGCTTTTGTTCTTTTCAGGTAGATCCACAAGATCACATACAAGAATGGCCAACATGCAACTCAAGTAGACTTCCTCATAGTAAGGAAGGGACACTGGGGCAGAATCAGTGATTGCGGAGTCATCCCCATTAAAACAGTCAGCCAACAGCATAAACCACTGGTTGCCATAATCAGCTGCAAGCAATGATCAGAGAAGTCTCTAAGGTCAACAAAGACCAGTATGAAGACCTGGAAGTTGACTGTAGAAAAAGCAAAACAGTTCAAGGAATTACTCAGGGTTCAAGCACTCTAAGAAGAGGAGGAGGAAATAGGTGGAGTTGATGAAGAAGGCCAGCACCTCAAAACAGCATGTGTGAGGACTATAGAACAGATATGTTGCCACACCAGGTATGGAAATAAGGTATATAAGGAAAGCAGGTGGTGGAATGCAGAAGTCCAAGAAATCATCAAAAGAAAGACGGTATACAGGAGAAAGTGGGAGATAGAAAAGATGGACCAGGATAGAAAGGAATACTGGTTGGCTAACAAAGAAGCTAATAAAGGAGTTGCAATAGCAAAGAACAGGGTATTGGAGGCAATGTACTAGCTTCTGGAAAGTGACTCACTAGGTGGCAAGAAACTCTATCAGGTTGCAAGGGAAAGACAGAAAGATAAAGAAGATAGTCAGGCACTCTTTATAAGGGATGTCAGCAACAACCTGCTCTCCAGTCCACAGGACATCAAAGTCAAATGGAAACAGTACTTCCATCAGCTTCTGAATGAAGAAAACTCCAAGCTGTATGGCCCAGACACAGCCTATGATGACAGAAGAGGAGGGGCTGACCACAGAAGAAATAAGAACAGCATTAAGGAAAATAAAGTCAAGGAAAGTAGCAGGCTCAGATGAGGTCACAGCAGATATGATAAAGATCCTGGAGGAGACAGGAGAGAAATAGCTTTTGAAGGTACTCACAGCAGTGTGGAGAGAAAGACATATCCCAGATGACTGGAGATTAACCTTATGTGTGTCAGTGTACAAGAACAAAGGGGACACCCACAACTCTGGGCAGTAAGAGGTATCACATTCCTGTCACACTGCATGAAAGTTCCGGAAAGGATGATTAATAAATGGATACACAGAGTACTAGAAAGTAAAATGTGTAATGAGCAGTTTGGATACAGATCAGAATGCAGCACACCTGACCCAATGTTTGCAGTGAGACAGATAGTTGAGAAGAAGCTAGAGATGAGGAAAGAATCCAACTGGACATTCCTAGACTTGGAGAAAGCATATGACAAGGTCCAAGAAAGCTGATTTGGGTAGTACTGTGGTGACTCAAAGTCCCAGAAACATTGGCGGAATTAGTGCAGGCTATGTACAAGGACCCAATGACTCAAGAATGAACAGTGTCTGGTTTCACAGAAGGGATTCCAGCACTGATTCCACTGCTGTTCATACTGGTGATGGACTATATTAGCAAACAGGTCAGAGGGGACAGATCAATAAAGTTGCTGTATGTAGACAATGTGGCATTACAGACAGACTCTGAGCAAGAACCTCAGCAAAGGATAGGGGAATGGAATGCAAAACTGAAGGCACATGGGATGAAACCAAGTAAGGATAAGTCAGTGGTAACAGCAGCAAATCGGGGAAATGAGAAGCTGAGAATTAAAATAGACAGTGGTAATGGCAGCAAACTGGGGAAATCAGAAGCTGAGAATTAAGATAGAAGGGAAGATATTGCAGCAAGTTAACAGCTTCAAGAATCTAGGAGGGTGGTTGAGGAGAAGGGAAGCCTGAATGAAAAGGTCAAATCTAGAATCAGAGTGGTACAGACAACTGGCATAGAGTGTCAGGTGTAGTGTATGACAGAAGAATGCCAAAGAAGCTGAAACGTAAGGTGTATAAAACAGTGGTGCAGCCAGTACTACTGTATGGCACAGAAACCTGGTCAATAAAGGCAGAGCAGATGAGAAAACTAGAGCTGATGGAAATGAAGTACCTGGGAGGTGTGGTAGGATGCACATGATTAAAGGCTTGTTGCTTTGGAACACTACCTGCTTTTCATGATTTTTGGGAATTGTTGTGACTGAGCTCATCAGCAAAGATTTAAGACCACTAGTTTCTCTGTTATTTTTTATATTTTTTACTCAACACTCATTGTGGTGAGGTTGGAACTAGATAGATTCCTAAGCTTGTTCATTTTTTACAGATGAAGAAATGAGGAAAGTAGCTCCAATTGCTGAAAAGATCACGTGTGTTTTTAACCGAATAAAGCTACCATGTTTCCATTTCATATTAGTGGTGTCATACTTAATTCCTTATACATTTCAGATGATAAAACATCTACCAAGCTCAAATATCTGGCGCTACATTTTACCCAGAGCAATAACACTGCTACCATTGCTGTGTTCCAAAATGCTGGAATGCAGTGAAGGAAGATTTGGAAAGATTGGCATCATTGCAGGTCTTGAAAACTACAAATGTATCCATAGTCAAACTGAATATATTTATATGTCTATTCTTTTATATAAATTCTACATGCAAAATAATATCCAGTTTCTTATTACAGAAAATACACAATAAATTATTAAAACATATATGGCTTCCTAAATCTGTATGTATTAAATAAAAAAGATTTGTTGCTCCCAAATTATCAATTGGTCTTAAATTTCCTATTTTTATCAACCAGATTAAGCAAACTCCTTTAAGCAGTCAAAAACACCTCTACTAACAAGGAGTAGATAACAGATTGGCCTAACGTTTATTAAAAATACATAACTGCAACAATTTGGGGTTACTTTTTTGAATAAGAAAACATTAGGTGAACTCAATGTAAATGCAATTTATATATTTAATCTCAGCATTTAATTTCATTAAACTTTTGAATCTAACTAAAATTATGCCACCATTCCACCTTATAATAAAAAAAGTTCATTAATGTGCCTGTGAAGCAAATAATTTCTAATAAAGATTTTCCATATCTGAAATATTTCACTGAATATGATTTTGTTATAAATTATTTTGCATCTACCAAAGTATTTGGTTCATTATAAATTACTAAAAGATATAGTCTTACTATTAACATTATTTGGAACAATATTGAGTTAAAGTGTGTCAGTTCTGCTTTAGGCAGAATAAAAAGTTTAAACATTAGCTTCAAATAATTTGATTTCTAAGACTTATGCTTTAATCGTAAATGTCATGTTTGGCATTTTTTATTTAAAAAACTAGGAATTAATTATTTTCTCCAACCTGCCTATAAGTATATATAGTAGTGACAGTGGGTTTTCTGTTATATACCAACATCCTGTTCAAAACGTGTTTCAATGTCTTGTGCCTATTGGCTGATGATAAAGGCTCCAGCATCCATGCAACTCTGTAAAGAAAATGGTTATCAGAAAATGCATTGAGGGATTTGGAGAAATTTTGACTCATCATTTGAAAATGAAGCTACTGGAGAAAATGTATTTTATTCATGGAAATATATTCACTTTACTAAATTGGTTTATATCCATATTATAATTTATCATAGTACTTTCCTTCCTTCCAAGAAAGCAGGTTACCTCCCTAGACTATCCTCTAACTGTAGCTTTTGTGTGTAGGAGGAAGCAACTATTTTGATTTTGTTATTTCCAGATACCTAGACATTTATAAATGGCAAACTGGATCAATGTAGTACTATTCAAAATAACAAAATATGTCAAAAGACAATTCTACAGAACTTTAAACTTCAGTTTAATAATGAGAAACCCATCTTACTGCCTTATTCACTTTGGTCAGATTCTGTTATATGACTCTCTGGCCTAATTTAAAGGCAATAATAACTGAAACCCTTCTTCTAACATAAATCATTACTAAGGGAGGTGTAAACATTTCCACGTATATTTATGAACCATTTATTTCTCAGTCCGAACTTCTTAGAAACTACTGTATCATGTTATTAATATATAATAAGGTATGTACTGTTGAGATAATGATAATATAAAATAATGTTTGCATTGCTGAAATTGCCCTCTCGAGGTTCCTTGTTGTCAGTTTGTAATATTTTCATTAACTATTGAGTATATAGTTATAAATTCCTTTATAAGGCTAGCTAACTGTGTGACAAAGCACTCAGTATTTGGACTGGGCACTCCATGTACTCTCTTTTCTATATACATACTATGTTTCTGATGTATTTTCTGTATGTTATTGTTCATAATATCATTTTCTGTATGTTGTATTGTTTCTTTCTCTGTTGTTTATTTCATGCTTTATCTTAAAAAATAATAAAATAGTTTTGAAAAAAAAAGGATTCTTGAATGGCAAACAGTGATGGGTTTTATTAAAGTGACCAGAATCAAACTAAAATTATTTTGTAAACTTCCTCAGCTTGAGCTGAATTCTGGACAAGGTCCTAGATATGAGTCTGGATATGTGCACAAGTGAAGAAAGGGGATATAAATTCACTGTGGCACCCATAGCTGAGTTTGTTAGAAAATCTTTGGCTTTGGAGGGACTTCCCAGTTTCACACTAATTTTACTAATATTATTTTCATATGGTGGTCAAACCTAAAGTTTAATATCTAGAATGAATTCTAAGATCTTTGCAAAGACAATCCCACTGAGTCATTTTGTGATCGGGTGTGGATACAATGGCAGAAGGTAAAATAATAGAAGGATTAGCGCTAGTTGTTTCAGTGGACAGCACCGTGGGTATTGTATTTGTGGGACTCAGAAACAGTCTTGTGCCACTCAGCTAGTGCTATTGCTAGTGCTTGTTCTGTGTGTGTGTGTGTGTGTGTGTGTGTGTGTGTGTGTGTGTGTGTGTGTGTGTGTGTGTGTGTGTGTGTGTCTGTGTGTGTGTGTGTGTGTGTGTGTGTGTGTGTGTGTGTGTGTATGTGTGTGTGTGTGTGTGTGCGCAGCAAACTGGGGAAATCAGAAGCTGAGAATTAAGATAGAAGGGAAGATATTGCAGCAAGTTAACAGCTTCAAGAATCTAGGAGGGTGGTTGAGGAGAAGGGAAGCCTGAATGAAAAGGTCAAATCTAGAATCAGAGTGGTACAGACAACTGGCATAGAGTGTCAGGTGTAGTGTATGACAGAAGAATGCCAAAGAAGCTGAAACGTAAGGTGTATAAAACAGTGGTGCAGCCAGTACTACTGTATGGCACAGAAACCTGGTCAATAAAGGCAGAGCAGATGAGAAAACTAGAGCTGATGGAAATGAAGTACCTGGGAGGTGTGGTAGGATGCACATGATTAAAGGCTTGTTGCTTTGGAACACTACCTGCTTTTCATGATTTTTGGGAATTGTTGTGACTGAGCTCATCAGCAAAGATTTAAGACCACTAGTTTCTCTGTTATTTTTTATATTTTTTACTCAACACTCATTGTGGTGAGGTTGGAACTAGATAGATTCCTAAGCTTGTTCATTTTTTACAGATGAAGAAATGAGGAAAGTAGCTCCAATTGCTGAAAAGATCACGTGTGTTTTTAACCGAATAAAGCTACCATGTTTCCATTTCATATTAGTGGTGTCATACTTAATTCCTTATACATTTCAGATGATAAAACATCTACCAAGCTCAAATATCTGGCGCTACATTTTACCCAGAGCAATAACACTGCTACCATTGCTGTGTTCCAAAATGCTGGAATGCAGTGAAGGAAGATTTGGAAAGATTGGCATCATTGCAGGTCTTGAAAACTACAAATGTATCCATAGTCAAACTGAATATATTTATATGTCTATTCTTTTATATAAATTCTACATGCAAAATAATATCCAGTTTCTTATTACAGAAAATACACAATAAATTATTAAAACATATATGGCTTCCTAAATCTGTATGTATTAAATAAAAAAGATTTGTTGCTCCCAAATTATCAATTGGTCTTAAATTTCCTATTTTTATCAACCAGATTAAGCAAACTCCTTTAAGCAGTCAAAACACCTCTACTAACAAGGAGTAGATAACAGATTGGCCTAACGCTTATTAAAAATACATAACTGCAACAATTTGGGGTTACTTTTTTGAATAAGAAAACATTAGGTGAACTCAATGTAAATGCAATTTATATATTTAATCTCAGCATTTAATTTCATTAAACTTTTGAATCTAACTAAAATTATGCCACCATTCCACCTTATAATAAAAAAAGTTCATTAATGTGCCTGTGAAGCAAATAATTTCTAATAAAGATTTTCCATATCTGAAATATTTCACTGAATATGATTTTGTTATAAATTATTTTGCATCTACCAAAATATTTGGTTCATTATAAATTACTAAAAGATATAGTCTTACTATTAACATTATTTGGAACAATATTGAGTTAAAGTGTGTCAGTTCTGCTTTAGGCAGAATAAAAGTTTAAACATTAGCTTCAAATAATTTGATTTCTAAGACTTATGCTTTAATCAGAATGTCATGTTTGGCATTTTTTATTTAAAAAACTAGGAATTAATTATTTTCTCCAACCTGCCTATAAGTATATATAGTAGTGACAGTGGGTTTTCTGTTATATACCAACATCCTGTTCAAAACGTGTTTCAATGTCTTGCGCCTATTGGCTGATGATAAAGGCTCCAGCATCCATGCAACTCTGTAAAGAAAATGGTTATCAGAAAATGCATTGAGGATTTGGAGAAATTTTGACTCATCATTTGAAAATGAAGCTACTGGAGAAAATGTATTTTATTCATGGAAATATATTCACTTTACTAAATTGGT
Source organism: Protopterus annectens (assembly GCF_019279795.1). NCBI lineage: Eukaryota > Metazoa > Chordata > Ceratodontiformes > Protopteridae > Protopterus > Protopterus annectens. The sequence continues at coordinate 584,168,047 of NC_056743.1, read as the reverse complement.
TTATATCCATATTATAATTTATCATACTACTTTCCTTCCTTCCAAGAAAGCAGGTTACCTCCCTAGACTATCCCCTAACTGTAGCTTTTGTGTGTAGGAGGAAGCAACTATTTTGATTTTGTTATTTCCAGATACCTAGACATTTATAAATGGCAAACTGGATCAATGTAGTACTATTCAAAATAACAAAATATGTCAAAAGACAATTCTACAGAACTTTAAACTTCAGTTTAATAATGAGAAACCCATCTTACTGCCTTATTCACTTTGGTCAGATTCTGTTATATGACTCTCTGGCCTAATTTAAAGGCAATAATAACTGAAACCCTTCTTCTAACATAAATCATTACTAAGGAGGTGTAAACATTTCCACGTATATTTATGAACCATTTATTTCTCAGTCCGAACTTCTTAGAAACTACTGTATCATGTTATTAATATATAATAAGGTATGTACTGTTGAGATAGTGATAATATAAAATAATGTTTGCATTGCTGAAATTGCCCTCTCGAGGTTCCTTGTTGTCAGTTTGTAATATTTTCATTAACTATTGAGTATATAGTTATAAATTCCTTTATAAGGCTAGCTAACTGTGTGACAAAGCACTCAGTATTTGGACTGGGCACTCCATGTACTCTCTTTTCTATATACATACTATGTTTCTGATGTATTTTCTGTATGTTATTGTTCATAATATCATTTTCTGTATGTTGTATTGTTTCTTTCTCTGTTGTTTATTTCATGCTTTATCTTAAAAAATAATAAAATAGTTTTGAAAAAAAAAGGATTCTTGAATGGCAAACAGTGATGGGTTTTATTAAAGTGACCAGAATCAAACTAAAATTATTTTGTAAACTTCCTCAGCTTGAGCTGAATTCTGGACAAGGTCCTAGATATGAGTCTGGATATGTGCACAAGTGAAGAAAGGGGATATAAATTCACTGTGGCACCCATAGCTGAGTTTGTTAGAAAATCTTTGGCTTTGGAGGGACTTCCCAGTTTCACACTAATTTTACTAATATTATTTTCATATGGTGGTCAAACCTAAAGTTTAATATCTAGAATGAATTCTAAGATCTTTGCAAAGACAATCCCACTGAGTCATTTTGTGATCGGGTGTGGATACAATGGCAGAAGGTAAAATAATAGAAGGATTAGCGCTAGTTGTTTCAGTGGACAGCACCGTGGGTATTGTATTTGTGGGACTCAGAAACAGTCTTGTGCCACTCAGCTAGTGCTATTGCTAGTGCTTGTTCTGTGTGTGTGTGTGTGTGTGTGTGTGTGTGTGTGTGTGTGTGTGTGTGTGTGTGTGTGTGTGTGTGTGTGTGTGTGTGTGTGTGTGTGTGTGTGTGTGTGTGTGTATGTGTGTGTGTGTGTGTGTGTGTGTGTGTGTGTGTGTGTGTGTGTGTGTGTGTGTGTGTGCGCGCGCACGAGTATACTCACATTTGCCACAGTGATATTTGTGCCTTGTGTACTTTTATCTAAACATACTCATGTCTCCTCCAGACTGCTCCTAATGTGGGCATTTACTTCCATAGGTTCATAGGTTCATAGGTTTATACTAGGCTAACTGCCCTAGGGCATTTATAAGCCTAGCCCAAAGTTATGTGGCTTACGCCACCCCTTATGTTAGAAATACTGTGCCCATTAGTTTGTTGTGCCTCTGTCCAGTAGTGACACAGAGATGATTCCCGGGGTAAACCTACGATCTCCCATCCACCGGTCAAGATTTCTCTTGAACAGAGCCAGCGAGGTGCTCTGCCTCACATGGACCGGGATTTTATTCCACAGCATGGGGAGTCTCTGGGTGATAAATCTATCCATCCAGCACGTCCTATTTATATCCATGCTAAGGTTTAAGTCTCTTGCTATAGTGGTTTTGGTGGATTTGGATTTTTTGAGGTGGAGCATGTCCATTAATTCCGGGTTGGTCATGGCCTTGTATGTCAGGCACAGGTCACCTCTGAGCAGACGGTATGCAACTGAATAGAGTTGGAGTTTCTTCAGTCTGGCAGCATATGACAGGTTTTGGAGTCCCTTTATCCTTTTGGTGAGGAACTTTTGGGGTCTCTCCAATTGCTGCAGGTGTCGGGTGAGATACATCCCGAATGGGGCATTGTACTCGATCATTGGTCTGATAAGTGAAGAGTACAGGGGAACAATGACCTCACTTGATCTGGATGTGAATCCCTTCATGATCAGGTGGGCAATGTAGAAGGTCTTTCGAACCACTTTAGCAACGTGAGCGTCAAACAAGAGGCCACTGTCAACCTGGGTCCCCAGGTCCCTGATAACCTCTTCTGTGCTTAGTGGGTTGCCACCTATATGGTAGCTTGGGGTTACCTTGTTTTTCCCGAAGGGTATGACTATACACTTTTGCTTAACTTCAGGCCATGGCTCTGGCACCAGCTATCAGTTTCCGTGAGACCCCTCTGAAGGATGTCTGTGTCCAATGTACTATCCACTATGGCACCCAGTTTGCAGTCATCCGCAAACTTTGTCAGCCATAGTCCTCCTATGTTTGCCTGTACTTCTGAGAAGTAGATGCCAAACAATAGGGGGCCAAGGACTGAGCCCTGTGGGACTCCACTTGTAACCGGCTTGGAGTCTGACATGGCTCCAGCAACTCAAACCCTGTGGGTTCTGTCCTTTAGCCAGTTTGCAACCCATCTTGTGACATATGGGTTTACATTTAAGCTGGTAAGTTTCTCTATAATACCCGAGTGGGGTATTGTGCGAAAGCTTTGCAAGGTCAAGGTAGGCTGTATGGACTGCCTTTCCTCATCAATGGCCTTGGTGACTGTTTCGAAGAAGTCGACCAAGTTCAAAAGGCAAGATCTGCCCTTGACAAAGCCAAACTGGGTTGGGTCCAAGGTCTGCAAGTCCCCCATGTCCTTGTTTATGAGTTCCATTATGATCCTCTCCATAGCTTTGCAGACCAGGCTTGTTAAGCTTATGGGGTAATTACCAGGGTCCGTAGAGGCACCGCCTTTGTGGAGTGGGACCACAGTTGCAGTACGCCACTCCTTGGGCACATATCCTGTGGTGAGGCTAAGATTAAACAGCTGCCTTATGTGCGGGTTTAGTTCTTCATTGAGTTCATATAGCACACAGCTGGGGACCCCATCCGGTCCCATTGATGCTGTGTTTTTAGCTTTAGAGAGAGCAGCTTTCACCTGCGCATTTGAGATGTCT